>NW_016690180.1:6601013-6891950 GCF_001604755.1 Lepidothrix coronata | reverse complement strand
AAGTACATGTATATGTACATGCATACATGTATTTATATATATATAGATACAAATTTCTAAAAAAGAAGAAAAAAGTCAGCTAGGACAGTCCTTGAAAAGTATTTGTCTTTAGATAACGGCCAAAACCAGGTCATATACAAAGCTCATTTAAGAAGATGGTACAAGCCTCTTGTCAGTTCTCTGGATCTCACCAAAGGAAGATATATGCAACTGTTCTTTTGAAATTGAAAATTCTATTAACATATATGCTAGAGGATGATGATGTAAATCTCTAGAGAAAATTTTCATCTGATTTAATTGAGGAAAAAACCATAACTGGAAGCATTTTATGTGCATGAAAGTAAATTTATTATTTTATACTGACAGTTGCTATGAGTGCTGGTTCTCATTGTTAAGCAGTGGTCATTGCCTTTACTTGTGGTGAATATTTATGTAGTTTTGAAACATGATGTGAAAAATTCAAGTTTATTATGGAACCTGGGAACTATTTCTCATACTTTTGAATGTTAAGATGTTGCATGGGCCTTTCATTACCATTGGTGTTTTTTTTTCCTTTTTGAATTAAGCTAACCCAAAACATACTTCTCAGTATTGAAGTGCTTTCGAGAACAGAATTAACACTTAGGTTAAATATGCAAAGATAATTCATGCAAGTTATGTAGGAAGTGCTGAAAGTCATGAAAGAATTATGTATGTATGAATTATGTCCTGTGTAAGTATTATCTTTTTTAATCCTTCTGGTTTTTACCTACTTGAGTTGACTGCCACTGGAAGAAATTGTCCTAGAAAATGTGTAGCTAATTTAGTAGCTTATTTATAGAACTACACATTTTAAGTCCACCTGTTCTTAGATGTGCTCACACCTGTACTTTTTAACAGAAGAATTGAGAACAGCTTCATTCAGGAATGATGCACTTTCAAGCAAATGTAGATTAAATTCAGTATCTGTGCAGAAATGTATTATGATATGAGAAACATTTGAAATAGGAAATTCATTGAAAATATAAAGAGAGCAACTGATGATACAGATATTTTTCTTTAAAATTCCATAATTTTTTGTTTTCACCTCCTGTAGTAAAACATGAAATATACATATTTGTGTTGATAGACAGCTTCCTTATTTAGTAATGCTCAAAATGGAGAACTTAAATCCATTTGTAACAAATGCTGTGTTTTCATCTCGGGTGGCAAGAATATCGAAAGTATGTATTTATTGATGGAGGTAGCTCTGATGGTAAAACTGGGGTTTTATATGTATTTTCTTTTCAACAGTGGACATTCTTCTGGCTATGATGGTCGTTCTGTTCGCGCATTTTCATATGGCAGTGGTAAGTAAGGTTGCTGGATTTGAAAATTTTGACTAGTGCTATATCAAATCATTTGATATACTTATGAGGATTTTAGCTAGGAGACTAAACAGGTCCCGTCAGTAGTTCATTATGAAAGCTCATTGCTGACCATTGTAAATAGATAGATGCTGTTGCAAATACTGTTGAATACTATTGTTTTGCTTACTTGTATACTGTATATCTTTTCCTGCTGCTTTTGCAGAACTGTGATTTTGAAAAATTATATTCCATAATATTGACTACAAATCAGGGAGAATTTTTCAAGAACTGGTGGGATTTTGAAGCAGAAAAACAAGTACTGTTGAGATATCATCAGAATTTGAACCAGCAGGACCAGTCCTTGAAAAATCCTGAGTGATGTACCTCTCCTTTGCGAAGCTGTTTGTCTAAGATACTGTAGTTTTCAGCTATCCTGTTGCAAAGTCAGTCTTTTTTTTTTTTTAATTACTGTTATGGAAAAAAAATCTGATGCTGAAAACCTTCATTTTCCATTCTTCCAGTTAGAGTGAACTAAAATACAAACTTCATCACAGGCATCCACAGAACCTACAGTGAGTTTAGAACTGTTACCTGGCACAGCTCTGCTTCTTGTGCCAAAAGATAAAATGGGAAGATAAAGATCACAGAATGGTTTTGGTTGGAAGGAACAATCAAAGATTATCTCATTCCAACCTCCCTGCCGTGGACAGGGACATCTTTCAATCACTACTCCACATTGCTCCAAGTCCTGTCCAACCTGGCCTTGAACACATCTAATGATGGGGCATCCACAACCTCTCTGGGCAACCACCATCCTCATCATAAAGAATTTCTCCCCTATGTCCAATCTACCCTTTTTCAATTTAAAACCATGGCACCTTGTCCAGTCACTAACAGGCCCTGGTAAAAAGTCTTTCTTTGTCCTGCTTTCTTATGAGCTCCCTTGAAATACTGAAAGGCTGCAGTAATGTCTTTCCAGAGTCTTTTCTCTCTTCTCCAGGCTGAACAACCTAAACAACCTAGGAGAGATGTTCCAGCTCTCTGATCATTTTTTGTGGCCCTCCTCTGGACCTGCTCTAACATGTCTTTCTTGTACTGGGGGCCCAAGAGCTTGATGCAGTACTCCAGGTGGGATCTCATGAGAGCACACAGAGACAGAATCTCACAACCTGCTTGCCTCTCTTCTTTTTAAGGCAGCCGAGGATGCAAGCGGCTTCCTGGGCTGCAAACTCACATTCCCGTCTCATATTTAATTTTTTGTGCAGCAGTATCCCCAAGCCCTTCTCTGCTGGGCTGCTTTGAATTAATTGATCACCCAGTTTGTACTGACACTGAAAATTGCCCCTACCCAGCTGCAGGACCTTGCATGTTGCCAGTCACTACCTCTGTCTGCCTTCAGACATCTGCCATCCAGCCCCATGGCTACTGCCTTTTCTTTCAGCTGAATTCTGTTGCCTTGCTCCTTGTTCCCTTGAACCCTAGCTGCTGGGAGGAGAAATTGTAGGAAAAGTTTTGCCTGTTTCTGGGGATACATAATGTTCAGCACAGATCAAATGTTCAGAACATCTGTCTCCTGAATGTTCCTAAGTCTTCAGCATGGATATACAAAATGACATTATGTAGTGACCTTGCAATTTGTAGCAGTTTATGGAGTAACAAGTGATATTTTGTTGGTTCTCGGGATTCTTATCAGTTATCAAATGTTTGCTTTCATGCTTTAGAAGCTTACTATGTTTTCAAGAATTCTTGATGTGGGTAGACAGCTCCTTTACACTATTTTTTCAGTAATTAAATTGTGTTTGCTGAAGTTTTAGCAAAAAGGTAAAGCTGAGGCATATAACTAAGGCCATGCAGAGTATCATAAGGAAAGCAGTCTTACAGTCATTAGTATGTATATTGCATCTAATATTTAGTCTCCAATATAGAACGTTTTCCACTTTAGTGTCTCTTTTGTTAGAATTTTCTATTCTGTCAAGTATTGTCAGGGACATGAGAATATTTCCAAATTTTATGTTGACCTTCAGAGATGATGGCATGCTTATGTTTTTGCAGCACTGATATTTAAAAGATAACTGTTATCATGGTCATGCCAACATTGAATTTGAACTTGTTCAGCAGGATTTAAAAAATTATGTTTGCCTTTTTATGTGGTTTATGGAGACCAAGGAGCACAGTCTGCTTCTATCTTCCCAGTCTTCTCCTAGTCTTCTATAGTCTGGTAAAATTTTGTATTTGCTTCACAAAGCAAATTGTCTGTCTCTAAGCTGTCCCTGTCTTATGGACTTCTGGATCTGTAGAGGCTCAGTGACATTTTATTGCTGTTGCTGTCTCTTAGTGAAAGATGTTTTCCTGGCCAGCATCATACTCTCACAGTTCCTGTTGCGCAGTGTGGTCACTGGTCAGCATTTTGCCAGTGCTCTCTGTGCATCAGAACTTAATATGTTGAGAGCTCAGCAGTGTAGTAGAGTACAGATGATCATTGTGATTAACAATCACTAAGTATATTTATTTAATAGTTGCTTTGGATGATAGTGCTGAATCTCCAACCTGTTGTCGTCTTTGACAGTCTGTTATTTCCTAGTTTTCCTGGTGAAATTGTTGGTGAAGATGAGCAAATGGAATGTTCTAGCCTTTCTTCTGCCTATACAAATTCCTCAGCTCATACTTCGGTGTCTTTTCCCTAGAAAAAGGCATGTTTCCCACTGCAAGCCAATTAGGAAGGTTACATTCTTAACTTGCAGCTTCAAGAATGTCTGTTTTGTCTTTGTGCTCTTCCACTGCATCGATGTGGTTTTGTCAGTTTGCTCTTGAATCTTCCACAATTCAGTGCTACCTTTGCTGTCAGATCTTTGAAATTTACTGAGCTGCATTTGAAGCAACTTGTACTGTATGCTTGTTTGCTCTTTTTTCAAGCAATTCTCTGTTCCATGCTCTAAATGTTCTTTATGTCTTATGAACTTGTAAGACATTTAATGTTACAGAAACAGTTGCAAAGTCAGTATTTTTTGAGGCAGAAGAAGATGCATTAAACAGTTTGCCTTACACTGTGACAGCATGAAGCTTTAAATTTTTAAACAATCTCCAAAACAGGACTCAAGTCTCCAAAGCTATTAATTGTTCAAAGCTCTCTTCCTGTTTTAAAAAATAAAATCAGTGTCAAATTTTGCAAGTGTCTATTTTCTTGCAGAAATTATTGGAATAATTCATGTAAAAATAGTAGAAGTGACAAATTACTTCATTTGGTATAGTAAGTGCAGAATACCAATTCATATTAAAAAGTAAGCTTCTTGTGTGTTGTGAATAATTCCTGGTGAAAATCTAGATAAAAAAATGCAGTGTCAAATTACTGGTTTATGTCATGTTGTTGGGGTGGAAATAACATACTTTTCTCTGATGAGATTTACTCCAGATGTGGTGCAGTAACCAAAATTTATTGTAAAAGTTTATACTATCATTAATATTTGTTTTGTAGTATAGATTTAAAGTTAAGTTTAAACTTTAGATCAGAATGCTCTGGCAGCCAGTGTCTCATAGACCATACATGTGTTGTTGACATAGTGGCAAGTCAAGGAAATTAGCAGTCTTTAAAGTCCAGCTGTCTTTTTGCTATTTCTGGCTGCTTTCCTTCGAAGAATTTCAGGTTTCGGCAGTATAATGAACAGCATAATATTGTATTAGGGCATTTTTTTCTGTTAACCCTTCATTTTGTCTGTAGACCTGGAGCTAAACAGTGTCAAGCATTTTATTAGTGGCAAAACCTTGTATAAATGCTTTTTTAATGAATTATAATACTTTTCATTGCAAACGTGTTTTAACAATGAAATGTTTTTTCTTGCTCCACTGCCTGCTCAAAAGGTCTTTTGTATTCCTCCTCTGGATGCTTGGCAAACTGCTGTCTTAAGCTTCTGCCAAAGCTTTCTGGGGCAGGAATATCTCAGACTTTACAGGCAAGGCAGCCTGAACATAGCTGTCAGCAGAAGCCACTGGTTTTATAACTCAACAGTCTTAAATACAGTATCAGTAACACACTTTACATTGTTCAGTGAATATTTATGTTAATTGTACTGTTAATCTCTTTGTGACACCATGAAGTCAAGTAAATATTGTTCTCATATTATAGATGATGAAGTGGAGCTCAAAACAAACGATTTATTGAAAGTTAGGAAAGCTAGCAAGGCAGATAAACAGAAAGGGAGAAGTAAGTCCTCAGTACTGTAAGTCCGCTAGAGAGTGCTGTTTCCAGCTAAATACTCAGCCTTTGTTATTTTTTTTACAGGATGCATTCATGGGACTTCTGGGGAGGGAGGGCAGGACAGAATAATTGGGACATTAGGAATAATAGTTATGTGTTACACTGAAGTTGGCAGAAAGCAATAGAGAAGCATCTTCCCTCTCTCTTCCCATTGCTAGCCCCCTAAAAAACAGTTTTGAGACAGTGTTGTGACTTCCTTCTTAACTTCTTTAAGCATATCATCTTTTAGATTAAGACTATGCTTAATTTTCTTAAACTATTATATTTTAGTGGTGGTGGTTGTCCTGAGTATTCTTCAGAAATGTCATCATACAAAGCACAAGTGGGAATGTTATTTCTTCTCCCAGATTAAATTTATATCTAAAGCTCCTGTTACATCTCTAATCAGAAAAGCATGACAAAGCACAGTATAGAATATAAATTAGTGAATGAGAACTTTATAACTAACGTATATCACTTTTAAATACAGTGATATTAAAGGGGGAAAGATAAAAATAGTAGCATCTAAATATAAAGTTGGAAGCGTCCTTTTTGCTTCTTTTTCTGAACTGTGGTTTCAGAACAGCTAAGTTTAAAATGCAGTTTTGTTCGTGGTTATTTTTGTTTTGTTGCTCCCCCAAAACAAAGCCATTTGACAACATAAAATCAGATTCTTTCAGAAGATCTTCGCACAATATTTTAATTTTTTTTTTCCAAAAGTATTTAGGCAGTCCTCGGGGTATATATCCTGGTTCTATACATCTTCATAACAAGTATTTAAATGAGGGCCAGAGGCTTTTATTAGCATCATAGAAAAAATGTGGTGTTTGCTTAGAATTAACTCTAATTTGAAAGGGGAAAATTGAAAAACGTCATCAGAGGAGGCTGACAAACCCCTGTGTATTGCAATTTCTGTACGATTTCTGATTTTGTTCTTTCTAATACCTACATCTCTCTCTTTAGTCACCTTTCCACACCCTGCGGGTTCTGCACCTTCGTGGTCTAGTCTTCTAGACACCAGCAAGCAATGGGATTACTATGCACGAAGAGAGAAAGATAGGGAACGTGAGAGAGAGCGATCCCGAGATCGGGATCGGGACCGGGACCGAGACAGAGATCGAGAACGTACCAGAGACAGGGAAAGGGACCGAGATCACAGTCCATCTTCAAGTGCGTTCAACAGGTTAGTGAAATGTCTTAAGCGTGCTGTAACTGTTCAAAACCCTTGTCTGTTTTAAATAGTGTACTTCAACATTAAAATGTAGTGTTCAGCTGTATATTCCAAAGAGCTAGAGGGTGTGGCTTCCTCCCCTTCACCCTTTTCCCTTGGAAACTGTAATTCTAAATTTCTAAATGTAAAACAGAAGTGAAAAAAATGGACAGTAAACATCCAAAGTGGTCATAGCGCTTTACAGTTTAAAGGTGCGATTTAAGCCTTGAGAATGATTAAGATACCCATCTCTGACATCAGTAGGTCTAGAAAAAACCTATAGATGTGCTAAACGAATTTTAGTTGCCGATTTGGTGCAAGGAGCAACGTGTTGCAACATTTGACCTTAATTAATGTTGTTATTACCTGCTAAAATGGTTAATTTAGTTGTTAAAACTGGCTGGATAATAATCTGTCTTCTTTAAAACTATCATTTCAAGGTTAAGAACTTTTTTTCATTTTCATGCAGATGATTAAAATCATGGCAGATAACTTAATTCAGCTTTCAGCTCTCTGATGGCTTTAAAAAAAAAAGCTGCAACTGTTCTGTGATTCATGTGCACAAGTACAAAGCATTTAATGTTGAGCATTTGATGCTCTATGACTCCATAGAGCAGAGGTCTGTTGGCTTGCCAGATTTTTCTAAATTTCCTCTGCTTGTTATTTGCTAAGCATTTTGGGGTAAATATTTGATGCTTTTTTTAGTGGTTTTTTTTTTTTTTTAAGTTTTAATTTTTGCAGAATATATATGTTAGCTATTAGGCAGATTGTTCTTACCAGTGGTTTTATGCTGTGAGGAATGAGAGCACCCAGAGTCAACATTACTTCGGTTGAGAGATTGCATTTTTTGCCTGATGATTGTTAGCTGGGTGCACACTGCAAGATGGGGGATTTTCCATGTATGCCAGTGTGGTGATGTCCTCTCCCGTATGCATGTGTTATGTTCCAGGGTCAGTTTCTGACAACTGAAGACCTTTCTAATCATCTGTTTCTCAGACAGCTTGATTGAAGGCCAGAAAGAACCCTGGTCATTCAAGGGTGCTTGAAATGAACCTTAATAGCTTCCAGGCCTTGAGAAATCTCTGTGCTGCTGCCAGAGTTATCTGTAAAGGAGGGGGAAGAGCAGGCCTCAACTTTGTGTGACTAAATTATCCACCATCTGTAGCAAAGCTGTTGCCACATGGCTGTGTAAGAAAATGGGAGGCCCTTAACTAGGATAAGTTGGTTTGGGAATCACAGAAAAGGTGGGAGAGGCTTAAGAAAGAACATGCAGACATAATGTTTTTAGGAAGGTTGATTTTCAATTCTGTGCACTTAAGAAAATAAAATGAATTGAGCTGTGAGGAAGAGAATGTGAACTATTTTAGAGACTGCACGGATTTATAACTTTTATTTATATTCTCTTTGTTTAAACTTTGATCAAGCGATACTTTCGTGGGATTTGGAGTAAGCATCATGTTTAGCTTTTACTGCTCAGAAATTACTGCTTTCAATGGTTTTAGTATTTGTTTTCCAGATAAATAGCCTGTGTTTGTGCTACAGCCTTTCTTAAAATTGTAAAAAAATGGGAATTGTTTTTATTCTATTAGTATAACCAAAATGCGGTTTAAAAAGCTGAACTTTCAGCTGTCTTTATATTTTGTTTTGCTTTTACCCTGCTATCCTCAGAGGAAAGTGTGCATTTAGTCAATTAGTTATGACTAAAAATGTAGACTTTGGGATTTCATTGATATCTTACCATTTTGTGTTTTTTCCTCAGCAATTTGAAAAATGAATAAAAAAACCAAAACAACAAACTAAAACCCGAGCAACTGTATTTCTAGGTCCTGGAACCCAGTAATCCCATGCAGCAGAGCAGATAAGGGTCTGTCTGACTAGAGAGCAGCTTTATAGGACTTGGTGTCCTGACAGTCAGCAAATTGAAAGAGACTCCACGATCAATGTGTGATTAAGGTCAAAACGCACTGAGCAGCATTAGAGTGTTCCTGAAAGTTCCCAACATACTGATCTTGGCAAACTGATTTTTTGCTTTACCTATAGAAGTCGTTTATTTTCGGATACACTTAACAAGGTGTCATGGTTTGTTCATAGTTTGCCAAAATAAGGTTTAAAGAGGAGTATCCATAATATTTTTAAACTTTTCTAGAGTGTTTTAAAATAGCTCTGTAACAGAACAGATGCAGACTGTGGGTTAACGTTAAAGGTTTCATCTTTGAAACCAAGCCATAAGTCTACAAGTAGCCATCTGTTTTCTTATGCCAAGATTATCAGAAGGTAGTGCTACACATTCAGATTTTAACTTTTTAATTAAATTATCAAAATACTAGTTTTGGGAAGCAATATCAGATACTGAGAGGAAACTGTAGCTGCACAGAGAGGCAGCTACATGGAAGTCTCCATCTTTGGAGATATCCAAAACCAGTCTTGACATTGTCCTGATGGCCCTGCTTTAGCAGCGATTTGGCCCGGATGACCTCCAATCGTGCCTTCCAACCTCAGTCAGTCTGTGATTCTGTGTCATCTGGTCACAAATGTACTTTGCAGGATGTGATCAACCTACTCTCAGATCTGTAGTTATAAATGCATTATAAAAAGCAATGAAGTTGTATTACTCAGTGGCAAATCATAACTTTTGAGTTCTGTAATAGCTGTAGTTTCCTGATTTTGATGTGTGAATAATTTTGTGTCACTTAGAAAAGCAGAATTTACTGTGGGGTGTTTGATGCTTCTCTGCAGTCTCTTAAATTGCTAATTTTTGAAGTTTGCTTAATGATATAATTATACAGTTTCACAGAAAGACTAATGCTGTTGCTTCAGACATTCTGCCTTCTCACTCTTGAGTTTTCATGCATAGCTGTGGTAATCATTAATGTAATGTCTTCACTTGGGAAACGGCCAGAGGATCCAAGTTATGGGAGATAAAATTGGTGTGATCTAAGTTCTCACTGCTCCAGGACATGAGAAATCTCTTTAGACTTGAGCTGTTCTCCTTGTGTAATCTGTCTGATCTGTTCTGCTGCTGTCAGGGACTGCAGGAAGATACTTTCTTTAATGGTAAATGTTGGCAAAGACAAAACACTTGCCTTTTGTCAAGTTGATAGTATCTAAATTGTTTCCTGTTTTCATTACTGGCTCAGAAAGCCTGGTTGCATTGTGCCTTTCTTTAGGATTTGTTGGGGATCTTCTGCCAAACTATGGTTACAGAAGACTTCACATGATATAAATAAATAGTTACGCTAAATTCATTTGCATTGAGGTTGTGCTATTAAATGATGCTGGACACTATCTGGGTAGGATTTTCTTAGTAGAGAAATGATTAAATGATCATGCCTTTTTAAGCTATGCTAATGTAGGATTTGAGTGGTGTTGGCTAACAACAGAGGAGTGGAAGTAGAGATGACATTGGCACTGGAGAAAAATTAATTTTAAAAGCAACTCAAAAACACTGAGTATATTTTACCATCAGTCTCTTTGTATCCAGCTTTTCATTTTCTTGAAGCTGGTGTAAGGAAATAGATCGAGTGTATCAAAATTTAATCTAATTTACCCAAATGGTGTAATAGTCAAAAAGTATGCTGATAAGTGTTGAGTGTTACATACAGTGATCTGAAGACATTGCTGAAGTTTATGCAGGATTGTATTTCATTTGCAGTTAGATACAGGTTGAAGCTAACAGCTTGGTAACTCCTGTACAAACATAATGGGACACTGTTGTATTCTTTTTTCTTTTGTTTTTATTGAACAATTTCCTTTCAAAATTGCACTAACTACAGAAGTCTAGTGTGTAAGGTGAAGAGCTTTAATGTCCTTTGAGCATTGTGGATCTCATATAGACACCTAGAAGCAATATTAAGATTTTCCAGTCATGTAGCTTGAGAGTAAAAATTTCTTTTTTTTTCTAATATATATGTATTGCTTGGTGTTACTGTCCTGAAAATATCTTCTTTTTGAATCAGTGATGAAGAACGCTACAGATACAGAGACTATGCAGAAAGAGGGTACGACCGCCATAGAACAAGTAGAGAGAAAGAAGACAGACACAGAGACAGGAGACACAGAGAGAAAGAAGAGACTAGACATAAGTCATCTCGAAGGTTTGATTATTTTTTTTTTTTTAATAAGATATGAAAGAGTTGCCCAGTTTAAAAAAAATAGAGTAAACTTTTAAAAGAACCCCAAACAAACTGGAGTTTTGTGGAAAGACTGTAAACACTCAAGTGTGCTGCTTGGAACAAATCTGCTGTATAAAATGGGGACAGACAAAAAGCAATATTGGCCCTGCATAACCTCGTACTGAATGGTGTATGTGACAGTCTTGGTTGGTGAACAGAAATTATGAATTTGGGGAAAGAAGGGTAAAAATGGTTGGTCAGAAAGAGGTGGAGTGAAGCTGACATTCAGTGCATAAACAAAAGAACTCAGCAGTGATTCTTAGTAAGTAAAATATCCCTCATGGTCACTTGATGGAAATTTTTCTACATGATCCATTTTAAGTTAGAAACTAAGGTTAACTCCAGGAAATGTGGTCAACAAGAATGTCAAATTGTTAAGGAATGCCAATAGGGACATGACATTATTTAAAAGTATTGCTATTAGAATAGGGGTTACAAATGTGAAAACTCATTCCATTTTCCCAACAAAAAGTGCAGGGTTGGTGGATGTATGTAGTGCTTAATGAAAAATTCAGTTTGACACTCGCATCCAAATGCTCTGAGGTGGAATGGGAGCAGGTGCCACTTTTCAAATATGAATGCAGAAGCTGTTTTTTTGGTCCTTTGTAATTAAATGGGGCCTGAAGTGTCAAGTGTTTGAAGCATATTTTCTCTCTCTTTATTTAGTAACAGCAGACGTCGTCACGACAGTGAAGAAGGGGACAGCCACAGAAGGCACAAACACAAAAAATCCAAAAGAAGCAAAGAAGGAAAAGAAACCAGTGGTGAACCTGCTCCTGAACAGGAAAACACTGAAGCTGCCCCTGTGGAATAGGCTTGTGTGATTTTTGCCTACTTGCATATATATTAGTGCCAGAAATAGATTACTATAAATCTTGTTATTTTTCTGGGAATTATAATAATTTGCTCTTAATCTTGTTCTGTTAGTTTGAAATCAAAGGTTACTTTGGGTTTTTTTTGAAAATAAAAGACTGAATTTTTCATGTTAAGATTCTTGGACTGACTTTGTCTTTTAAGAAACAGTGAGAAAACATCTTAAAGCTAGAGGCTTATGCTCTTACAATATAAGTAGGGCTTAAATTCTTTGTATTAAATTGTTTCCTTTTTCCATAAGCCAACGGGAAGGTCATTCTTTTACTGACTTTAGAAACAGTGTGCATTCATTTTATTATATGCCAACATCTGGAACAGTGTGGGTTTAGTATAGCTTTTGGAGTCCTATTTGGAAACATCATCCGTTACTACGGGGACAGGCAGAAATTGCAGACTCTTCAAGAACCTTGTATTGTATTAAGGTGAAACAAAAAAAAAAAAATTAGGGAAAGTGGGAAAGGTGCCGATTGTTCTTAGTCTAATGGAACACTAAATGTGGTGATGATACACTTGGTAATTATGTCTGGTTTGTGTGGGTGCATAAGGATGAATTAAGCTGGATAATCATCCCTGCTGCTTTTCAGTGGCTTAAGAGAAAGTTCATTTTAGTCTTTGTTCCAGGGGAACAGCTGTCCTTAACATGATAAAGATTAACAAACGTATCCTCTTCCCAGTGCAAGCTTGTGAGTCAAAAATAAGACTGTAGAACGTGGGTAATTTTCAGAGAAAGACAAAGAACTATTTTAAGAGACATATCATCACTTTCAGATTTACTTCATTCAGAACAGTATCAAGTGTGATTGATATGGTGGTCCTGCAAAAATTGTACTGCCCAATTGTACTATCTAGAAGACTTACTCCATGACAATAGCAGGGTGAAGTGTACTTCATTAAAAGCAGTAATTCTATATAAAAATCCCAGATTTAATAGTATTAATCAAAACATACCAGGGAAACGAGGTCATCTGGTTTTGGATGAAAATAATGTCTGTACAAGTACACAGTTACAATTATTTTTAATTATTTTAGAAATTTAATTCACAGTTTTACAGACTAACAAACAGTACTTGAAAGTCTTGAAAATACCAGCTTTCATGCTGACCATGAAAAGGTACACAAAATCAAAGTGCTATTAATGTGTTGGATAAAACCCTTCACCTGATTATTGCAACTAGAAAAATTGCAAGAAATTTTTCCATAAGTTATTCATGGATTTCTTTTTGTAAATCAAAATAGAGTGGGTGAGCAGGAGCTGTAGCTCCTTAAATTTCATTATTATCATAATGCATTAAATAGATATATATATGTATAAAAACCAACAAAAAACCCTTAAGAACACAGGGCAGGAAAGAGTTAAGTCTGTAGCTTAGATCACTCTGAAGTGACTTTCTGACAGGTTTTGCTGCTTTGCTTAAACTTGACTTTTCTTGACATGCAGGTTGAAGTTTCACAAACCTTTTCTTTATAAATACATACTTGAGCCCCCCAAAAAGCAAAGACTAATGTTCCTTTTTTTCCCCCCTGTGTTAAATTACTTGTCATACTCTCCACAAAGACTTGTTTTATAAAAAAGTGCCAGGCCAGGACACAATTGTGAGAGTAATTTTTCCTTTCAGTTCTTTGAGCATCCTTGCCAAGCAGGCGTGCATCATTCCTGATGTGTTCCTGCCATTGACAGCAAGGAGGATGTCACCACATCTGAAAAAACAAATGCAAATGCAAGAGAACAATTAAACAAGGTGATTTCTTATCTTAAATGTTTGCAAATTTAAACATTGCCAAAGCATGTCCTTAAGCTGGGAGGAAAGGGTAGAAATGAGTACTATGGTTCCTTCTCTGGCTAACTACTGTTCATGAATAAGGGAATAATAAAGCAGGTGAAAAATACTTCACTTGTTTGGTTTTCTTACAAATTTGTAATTAATTAGACATATTTGAAAGAAAACAGGATATAGTTCTTTCAGATGGGAATTATCATCATGGAATTATAAAAGGGCTTGGGTTGGGAGGGATGTTAAAGATCATCTAGTTCCAACAACCCTGCTGTGAGCAGGGACACCTTCTACTCTAGACCAGGTTGTTCAAAGCCCCAACCAACCTGTCCTTGAACAGGGGTGAGGCATCCACAACTTCTCTGGGCAACTTGTTAGTGCCTCACCACCCTCACATTAAATAATTTCTTTCTAGTATCTAATCTAAACCTGCTATCTTTCAGTTTAAAGCCATTCCCTCTTGTTCTGTCACTGCATGCCCTTGTAAAGAGTCCCTTTCCACCTTTTTTGTAGGCCCTCTTTAGATATTGGAATGATCCATTTTCTGAGTAAACTTATGTTTTAAGGCTTGTTAATTGATTTAAATTTGCACCATAATTGTGCATCTATTCTCTTAAATTTGTATTGGTGTTTGCAGGGAAGGCTTTTGGTTGGGGTTTTTTAGAGCTGGGTATGTGGGAAAGCTTCTTTGTGCTGGCATGCTTTTTACTACCCCAGAGATCAAACTGAGTTATCTTTATTCGTATAGTAGTGATTACTAGATATCTGAAAACATTCTGCTATGAAGGCAGATCTGTTAAAGTTCAGGATACTTATGTCCTGTTTCCAGATTTGTCAGAGTTAGTTCTGTATCAATGAGTCCTTTCCCCCCTCCCCCACTGTCCTCATGAAACATGGTGGGTTTTTTTAGAAAAAACCCACAAATTACCTAGAAGAAAAACTTATTTAAATCCTACTTTTGTTTACATAGTTATCATTACCTAATTCTGCCATCGTTGTATGCTGGTGTTCCCCCAACAATGGATTTGATAAAGAATGGTTTGTTTCCAGTAAGTTCTTCATAACCTCCTACAATGCTGAAGCCAAGACTTCCAGATGTATTTCTTCGTAATACGATTTCTTTGCAGCTGTACAAATACCTAAAACAAACCAGTCTAATTAAATGTCTTACAGTTAACTTCAGATTCTGATGAACCATTCATGATGAATCTGCCTTTTCGTGCACCCGTAGAGTGTTTTGAAGGTGCAAAATAGCACCATGGTACCACTATATTAAATACTTACACTTCTGTTTCTGCTTTCCGCAACCAGTTATTCTGAAAGTAAAATTACTAAGTAATTTGGGGTTAAGGTATTAAATTGGTTGGTTTATAAGGTAAAATTTTAGGCAAATTATTTAGTTGGTGTGATGGAGAAAAGCACTTAAGACTGGAGTTCATGTTCGTAAATCAGCAATCCAAATACCTCTATTTCACTTACATGGTACAGTCCAATTTCTTGTTTATTGTCCAGATAAGAGCCTGCATGCGATTAACTATGTCAAAGTGGTCAGTTATTTACTACTGTAGTGCATATCAAAGCTAAATAATTTTAAGGCCAGTGGAATGAATTACAGAAATGACAGAGATGACACAAAGGCAAGTATTGGTGGAAGAAGGGATCCTGAGCTTTTCTTGTCAAGTAATGTGGTAAGTCACAGCATGGAAGATGGGAGAAACTTATCCACGTCAGTCAGTGCTTTGGAGAACTGAGTCTGCTCTCAAGATAACTTGTCCTCACTATAATGATTAACACAGCATGTTATGGTAACAGAGCTGAAATCTACTTCTCCCTCCATTTGTCTTTTGAATGTATTTTATGATACTGTATGTTATGCTGAGTCAAAGCATAGCTGAAACTAGGAATAGGGGAAAGCAAGAATAGTGTTATTAGACTCTTATATGTTGCCTATTGCTCTGAGTACATTCATTTCAGTACTTTTTCTGTTACATTTTTTTTTAACCAAATTAATTTCATTAGTTACAGAGTGAGCGATGGAAATTTTTGTCCATAGTACTTAACTCGCTCATCATTAGCGATGTATCCAGGAATGATTGAATTTTCAGGCTGAAAATCCATTTGCTATTCTTTATCTGAAAATATAGGCTGGCTTACAGCAAGCAACTGTTACAAGCTCTATTCAGAGACTTTTTAGGTTTCTAAGAAGCAGCTAACACTTCTGTAGAAAGACAAATAGCCTTTAAAGACCAATATGTCTAGCTTTTTAAAAATTGTGTTTGTCAAATAGTGCATTTGCTGTCTTTCATAGCAACATTTTATAGTAATACTAGATTAGTCCCCCAGGACCTACAAATACTTGCTTGCTGCCAGGATGGTAGGTATGTAATATTTGCACAAGAATTCACTGGCTGCTAATGTACGAAACAGGTGACATGTGCTTCTTTCCTCAGCAGCCAGGCATTATTACTTTACCATCTGTGGACTTCTTCAATGTGCAAAATCACTTAAATCCTCTATGTTTGATGGTACTTATCAAGGTCATGACCAAGTGATGCCAGGATTCAGCCATTAGTGCTATAACTCAGTGCTGATTTTTGGGGGCAGGGGTCTCTGCTGCCTAGTTCTACACTCCCTGCCTTAAGGAGTACATTCCTGAAGTGGAAAGGTGATCGGCTGAATCCTAATGCCATAGAAAAGTAATAGACAAGCAGGTAAAGACAGAAGGAGAAAACACAGTGAAGCCAAACAAGTCTTATGTGCATTCTGTACATGCAGTCTGTAAGGTTATCAATTGCATGGTCTCCATCAGTCCAGAAAGCATAAATACATCTTTGCTGTCAAGGTGTATGCTGAATTTAAGTAAAATAGACACAGTATCCTAGCACTGGGATTGTTCTCGCTGCCAGAGCAGACAAAACACATGGGAAACAAGGAACAGCACAGAGCAACTACTCTATCCTGACTCCAAGGCCCTGCACTGCCTTTTGCCTCACCAAAGGGGCAGGATATAACCTGCTGTGACAACAAGGCAGCAGAGACCAGGAAATCAGGAGGAGAGGTGCTGGTGTGATGCTGAGTTTCTGAAAAGAGAAGGAAAGAGCTTTCCCAAGTGTTTACAAGTTTGCCATCTTTGGTTTCCAATACCCAAATTGGTAATGAAAAAAAAAATTCCCTAAGCCAAGTCTGTTTTGCCCACAACAGTAATGGGTGACCCTTGAGTTCTCTCACTCTTCCTATTTTCTCTCGTCCTACTGTGGGTGCTGGTGCAGGCAAATGCAACCCATTACACTGGCCATAGCTAGAGATGACTCTTGACAGAATAGGAGTGGCTGTTTACACCTTTAACTTGATTTTTAATTATCTCCATCCTCTGGGATAGAGTATAAGCATGGCAGTGCACCATCCATCAAGTATTTATTAGCACTGTCAGAAATGTGAAAAGGATGCTGGCAGGCAGGATGTGCAAAGCTGAGCTGCATGTAATGCAGGTACTGCTTGCTCTGAACAGTTCAGTGCCTAAGCAGAGATGCCTGCTCTCCCTGAGCAAAAAGCAGCCCAAAGGGAGTGAGTTCATTTGGGTCTGTATAATCATAAAGACAAGTCTAGAAAGTGCCACAGAGAGAAAATAAAATAAATACTTGTAATCTGAAGATGCACAGTGTGTTTGAGTAGATTATTTCTCTGTGATAGTAAAAGCCCCAGTTTGTGTGTTTTGACCCAGTCAAACTGCCATAACCCACTAAACTGCAACCAGACTAAAGAGAACCACCTTCTGCCTTGGAAGAGAGCAGCTCACAGTCTTCTACCTCCAAAACACTCCAAAAGATGAGAACAAGGAATAATTTACATATGAACTTGCCTCAGATAAAGATTTGGCAGTTTACAGTGTCTAGCCACAGGGTCCCATCCTAAAAAATACTATGACTGAGCATCAGTTACTGATGCACAAAGAATTTTAAAGTGCCTATTTTCAAATAGTTAAATGTACGATTCCCTGCTGATTTTCATGAAATGCAAGTAGCCTTATGCTCTGGGAATGCAAACCAGCCCAACTGCAGGAGAACTGCAATAGTAGCTATAAAAAGTGTAACTCCCTCCCCCTGTCCTGTTACAGTACACAAGTGGTGGTATAGTAATATTTGAGAATTGCATCCATCAGAGCCTTAGAACCCAGATTAAGTTAATTTCTGTCCTAATTTCATAGTTTACCTTCTGTTCTACCCCTGTTTTCTTAATGACTTTGGCCACCTCCTATCTTTCTCATCTCACTTTGCAGATGAAGAAAAGCACTCGTGAAGTACTAATGTTTGTAAATGTTATGACAGGATGATCTATAAAGTATTTTTAAGTGCTAGCTGAGAGAAGGAAACGTGAGGAGAGCAAAGAAAGGAGAGCAGGAAAACAAGCAAGAGTAGAAGCAGCAGCACAGAGCTGAGAAACATTTTTCAGCAGCTGTTCCCCGTTATTTCCTTTCTGTATGCTTCACAACACCATGTCCCTCTACCAATAAAGGAGAGCTGTCTTCCTCAACAACAAACAATTCAATTTGCTACCCTGAAATAAGTCTTCAGGTGGGAATGCTTAAGGTCCTGCATCACTCTTTCCTTCAAACGCCCAGCCCACAGCCCCTCTGCTCGCATGCAGGCCAAGTTTTGACAGATGTCAGATGCACATGTGCATCTATTTTATAACCACCACATATTGGATTGTACTACAAAAAGAACAGAGGAGCTGTTTATGCATTATTAAGCCATACAAAAGTAACAAAAGCCAATTCTAATATCTCATAAGGAAAGGACTGAAATTTAAGTGAGATCCACAAATGTTAAATTATGTAAGATGGCTTTTCCAAGTCTTTGAACTTCAGTGTGAGGGATCAGATAACTTGTCTGATTCTGCTGCTACCAACTTGATATAGAAAAATGGTATAATTCCATAACTCTCATTATTTGTGTCTCTTGTCTGTGACCATCTCTGTAATATGCCTGCAGTCCCTGGGAAAAGGAGAGAGTTCTGTTCTAATAAAAATGGGCATTTGCAGTAAGCTACTCTTAATCATGTAATCATGTAACTATTACTAATGTTAGCCTGTTTTCAACTTCATCAGTCATGGGCAGAGGTCTGTAGACATGCTCTAGTATTTAGTTCAACTCAGCACGTTTTTATGGGACCATTCAAGTGATTTTCATGTTTTTGGAACACAGAAGGAAAGACCCTCTCCCATTGGTTTCCTGAGCCTGAACATTGCCACTCTAAGTTATGAGGTCAGGCTGCCTCTGCACTCTCCACCCTTTTATTGTGAACAGATACACATACTGAACTGCCAGGGCTTGTCTAGAGCCACATCTTTACCTTCTCGACAGAGTTTAAATAATCCACCATCCAGCCTCCTCCTTTTTAAATCATGCCTATTCCTGGCCTACCAGTTTTACCACCTCTTCTATTTGTTCAGTTTGTCTTATGTAGGTGTGCCCTTCCTGCCAATCTTCCCAAGTGCCTTGCATGGTCCTCTATAATCATCATTTTGACATTTCTACTTTTTCATCTGCTGTACTAAACATTCTTAGGCTCGCATATCTTGAAGCAGTCCCTCCAATAAATGGTTTTAATTAAAGTAGGTGATTCTTCACCATCTTGCCCCATAGCAGCACATTGGGTACTTTTGCCAAGACAGACCTGTCGGATGTCTATTTGGACAGAGAGTAATTTTCTCTGACGGCCTGGAAAATGTCATGAGACTGGTGACAGTACCTTGATATCTAGTAAGGTGTGATCCTTGCCAAAAGCAAACTGAAAGCTAGATAGGGAAAGGTTAAATGCTCAGCCTGGAGTGCAACGAGTTAACATGATACATGTCCTAGTGAGAGAACTGGTTGAAGGACTTCAGATGTCTTATGTGGGCCTTGGAGAATCAGTTCAATCAAAGGATAAGCACACTCGTGATGGAAAAGACTGAA
Source organism: Lepidothrix coronata (assembly GCF_001604755.1). NCBI lineage: Eukaryota > Metazoa > Chordata > Aves > Passeriformes > Pipridae > Lepidothrix > Lepidothrix coronata. The sequence continues at coordinate 6,872,407 of NW_016690180.1, read as the reverse complement.
GGGTCTGACAGTACCTAATGATCAATCACAAACCTGATCCTCACATGCCCCTACTCAACCAACCAGCTGCTAGTAAGGATACAGTGCACCTTTTGTTACTGGCACATCTAATGAGCGTCGGTCCCTGTCTTAGGACCTAGTCTGATGTTCAGAGCAGTGTACCCGCTCAGCATACCAATGTTTCTTTGAAGGAGAAGGGCCATGCTGTGCTCTGTACACAGCGTTGCAGCTGGGGATAGTGTTACAATGAATTCCTGTCTTCAGCCTTGCTGACACTGGAGCTGATTTTCCTTCAGACCAAAAGGGTTAGAATGCCTTCACACAATGCAGCCTTCAGATGAGGGAGGATAGAGTGAACTCAGAGACTCTTTTTAAAATGGGAAAACCATCTTTTTTTTTCCCTAACTACGAAGTGGAACTCACTGATGTGAACTCTGGATGCAAGACTGCAGTACTGTGGAGTTCTGTTCTTCATCTCCACCACCTTGCTAAGGACATGGGAACTTAGGTAGCTGTGGGTAGGAGATGGTGACCAGGCAGTTAAGGTTTTCTATACAGCCCAGTGAAGGTGGCATAAGCAGAGTGCAGTTGTTTCAGTCTATCTAGTAATGGATGGTGACAGAAGGCAAGACACGGCATTGTAGATTACAGCAGCTATAAGGCCTCTAGTCTGTCGCTGTCTCTGCAACCCATACTCTAGTGCCTTCACAATGCTGCTGGTCAAGCTCAGAGGTGCAGGAGAAGTCAGCAAGAATGAGGACCTCCCTGGGCTTCCTGTCTGCAGAGAGACTGGGTGAGGAAAGTTTACCATTGCCTGGGGTAGCAAGTTATGGGTCATCCATTTAATCCTTTTTCTTTTTACTGCTTTTCTTTCACAGGAATAAGTACATAGTCCTCTCCACTGGAGGAGGAACCTTTTGCCTGTGGGTGACAAACACACAGCCTGCCTTCTGCTCTTGCAGTGCTTCAGCACATGTTATACCATCATTAGCCTGAGATCAAGCCCTGAAAAACATCTGTCCCTCACAGCAGACCTTGCTGCAAGGTGAATGAGCTCAAAATGGCTCAGCTAGAAGGAGGGAAAGCATCTAACCCGTTATGCAAGAGTGGGAAATGAGGAGTCCTGAAACTGTGCCTAGAGCAAAAGCCCACCTGTTCTGCAAACCCTCTTTTCGTGCCCTCCCGCAAAAGAGAAAGAGAACTGCTGCCAGGGTTAGGAGTACAGACAAGAGAAACTTGTAAGCAAAATTCTGCATTCCTTAAAATTGAATACCAGTTTCGACTCTGTGATGCTAAGTTTGCATATTCACAGATTCACGTCCTCATTTTATGCTTTACAAAATGTCTAGGAAGCTGTAGTACGCTCTGCTCACCAAGTGGGTTTGAGAGAACAAGACATGCGATGTGGCTTTTATTATCCTAACTGAAATGACAACACAGCTGCTTCCTGTGTATGACAAATGTACTTCTTTCAGCCGGGGGTGGGGTTAAAAGAGGTGATTTGCAGATACTGGCCAACTTCATGCACTTTGCAACATCTGGGTAAAGTCAAACAATTCAGCTGGATTTGGCTAAGGGGCTGTGAAGCTTGAGAGCTGCAGGAGGGGTGTCTGCCTTCTGCAGGGTGGTCGAGCCTGGACCCCAGAAAGGTCCTGTATCTCCGCAAGGTTTTTCTTTCACTCACAAAGTGCCAGATACGTTTTCAAGACAAACAATTCAAGATCCTATCCTCCCCTGCATGTCTATTTTGCCATGTACACGTACCCATTTACAAAAAGTATTTAGAGTCAAGTGTGTGACAGAGCCTGGATTTAATTAACATGTCAGTGCAATGAATCAAACAAAAAGAAAGAATTGCCAGGAAATACAAATCTTTCCTCCCACTCCCCTTCAGCAAGAGGATGCAATCTGTGGACTTACCGTGGCAGCCCCAGCCACATAACCCAGGATGGTGACCACTCGCTGCTGCTCTCCTGTGCAGGCTCAGGGGGTGGCAGGTGATCCTGCTCCTCCTGGACTTCGCATGCTCTCATCTCCAGGGCTTTGAGCACCACTGATGAGTTGGTGTTCTTCAGCAGGGCGACGGCCTCACTCCGGCTGACTCCTGTCAGGTCAATCCCGTTCACGTTCAGGAGAATGTCACCTGAGACCAATAAAACGGATGATAAAAACCCCTGCAAATGTTTCCAGGATCCGCTCCTCAACCCCACAAACAAGTGAGTCAAAGCCATGGCCAAGAACTTGCTGCCTGATGAGGCTGTTTGTTAATCCTAAGGTTTAATGTGGATGTGAAGCATATGCTAGTAAACATGCCACAGGCATGAGGGAAGGGTCTAGGTCCCTGTATGCAGGAGTACTGAGAGGCTGGACAGAGGATTTAGTCCTGGTTTCTTGCCATGTCATATCCTGCATCCAGAGCCAAACGAACAGCTAGGGTCCTGCTGTACCAACAAGCCTTGGTACTGGCACCTAATGCTAGTCCACGTCTCTGATGTCCACTTCCAGCTAAGAACTTTTGTACTCAACCTGGGCTCGAAAAGTGGCAGCTCAAAGGTATTTTTCTCCCAGCTCTCCCTAAGCTGAGGACTGCCACTCCAGTTGGCTCTTTGTAAAGTTTGCTTTGTGGGAATAATGTGTTATTATTTTCATATTAATGCCTGTTTGAAGCCAAAACTTCTTTCTGTGTGCCTTATTTATAATGTAGGCACAGCAGCTTCAGAGAAAAATGCAAAGATGACCTCAATCACTACAGGGAGAACAATAAAGACATCATTAATGTCATGCAAGCAGCCACAGTGCCAAGTGCTCTGCCAACCTTAGCACCAGGCTCTCACACCAGGGCTTCCTTGGGTGCCCCCTGTGCTTGGCCTGAATGCTTCTCCAGGTAGGGGTGTATTCCCCAGCAGTCCAGGCAGTGCAAAGTGAACATTAACCTCTTCTTGTGGTCTGCCCCAACTACCTAAGAGCTGCTCTAAGCCATGGAGACTTGTTGCACTGTTATAACATCACATATTCATTTGTTTCAAATTTTATCAAATTAACTAGGCTAAATTTTCCATGGTACCTCATTATAAATAGTTTTTGGAAAGTGTATCCCACTGAGAGGCAGTCATTTCCCAGCAGGAGGAAAGGGGAAACCTGCTGTTTTGCTCCTGTTGTCATGTTCTCACAGGGGTTTTGATGAGCAGACACAAAGGGGAAGTTCCCATGTGTGCCAGTGATGGCACTGAGACCCAGGCTTGTGGGCCCCAGCTGGGCTGCAGCTATTCTGCCCAATTTTTGGGTGCCTTCCCTTCCCTCACACTCAGAAGTTCCCTCCAGCTTTCCAGGTGGTGACTGGACTGAAGCTGAGCATAGGGAATGAAGGGCAAGTGAACTGGGTGTGATGCTCTTTCACTATCCCTCTGTTTCTCCAAAGAAACCCTTGATTTAAAGCATACTTTCAAAATCCCCTCATTTTACCTGTTTTTATCCTACTGTCTCTGCTGATAACTCCTCCAGGTTCCACACTTATCACATAGATAGGCAAATCCCACTCCCGGTTAGATGCTCCGCCTGCTACAGTCATTCCCAGCGATTCTGTGTGATCTTTCCGGACAGCCACCACCTTCTCATGGCAAGTGACAGTGTGAAGGGTGCTCTGTGATGGAGAAAACAGCAACAACAAATACAGTGGGCATGGTGACCTCCCTGACACTTAGGCATTTCCTATCGAAACAAATATTCATCAAGGGAATATCAAAGCACTTCCCAGATGCCTGCCACTCTTCCTGATGGCACTCAGGATTCTCTGCGGGGCTTAGGCATCTGTGGAGTCAGAGCTACCACCAAGATAACTGTGCTTTAATAGTTAAAATCGGGCACTACTCCCACCAAAATCAGAATTGCTTTAGTGCTAAGGCAATACAAGCAGGTCTTTGAAATGTAAATAAGGAACCAAAAAAAAAGTTCTTTATATTTATATCACTAGTTGTCCTGATATCTTTGACTATCAGGTTGTGCTTCTTATCTTACTGCTTGCAGTCTGTGCATCATCTACATAATTAGTGAGAAGTAGTTCTCTTGGGTGTAAGGAATAAAATTATTGAGGACATATTAGAAGATAGATATTCACTTTCAAAAGACAAATAAAATCTGGATTTAAGTGTTCACTGCTTTGCTTTCCTTAAGTATCTCATAAGCAGTACTCCTGGCATCTGCTCCTGACAATCCCAGCCTCTCATGCAGGAACAGCATCATCCATTCCAGGCTCATATGTAGATATAACAGCACGCTTCTAGAAACATTTCAAATGTATATTAAAACCCACCGTCTCATTCACAAGTGTGTTTTTGCATATTATGACCTCACATTCATAATATGCAAAAATAATCTATGAAACTCAAAGCCACATTAATCTCTTCTTAAAAATCTGACATCTCACAAAGACATTTCACCTTGTTTCCTGGGCCAGCAGCACAGAAAGCGGAGCAGATGAGTCCACAATGTTTTCGTAAGTGACAATGATGGAAATGGAAGATTACAGCAAGAATTCTTTATGGGACTAGGGCAGGCTGTGTCTTGGATTTGTGGGTTTTTTAAAGGTATGTTTGGTGGAACTAACTCCATATCAAGATTTCCGTGATGTAATATTGACAACAAAACACAGGACCGTTCAGGAGCTTAGCAAAGGATATCTAGATGCTTGAGCAGATGAACAGTGGCTGCCACAGAACACCAGGAACAAAAAGGCAAAGAGTTCAGTGGAAAGAGGAATTCTTTCTGTCACCAGGACAAAAACCAAACACAGTTTTTTGGACATATCAGACCTGGTCCATGCAGAACGCAGTCACTGTGTCAGAATAACTGGGCTCATGGCTTGGAAATGAATCTAAAAATTTCTGAAGATTTTAAAACCTTCAGAATATAAATGTTCTGATCCAGATAATTTTAACCTTTCACTTTTGTCTTTAAGGTGTAAATGTTTTAAAAATAGTAGTTTTATCTTTATGAAAACTAAACAATGTTTCATCCATGTTTGTGTATAAATGTCCTTTTTCCCTTGGAAAGGAATGGCTTTTCATCAGGAAAAGGCCACTTTCTGAAGCATGTGGGATAGGGGCACTTCTGATTTTCACAAAACTGCAGTCTGCAATTTTGTAGCAAAACATGACATTGGAATTCTACTTGGGGCTCCAAGTTACAGGGCAGTCCTGTTACTTATCCATCAAGTCTCAGACAACCAAACATTAGAGCATTAGCTAGTTTATCACTATTTTTTGAAGAATCATCACAGGGAGAAACAGATTTCAAAGCAGTGCTTGGGAACAAATTGTCCTGTTACATTTCAAGGAAGAATTATAAAGGTACAAGTACTTGTGTGCTCAACCACGAAGGACCAGTTTTTCTTTGAAGCTATTCTTCCACATATAATTTTTACATGGTTGCAGATAGAAAGGAATTGGGGTGACTTGACTGACACAAAGGCAGTGATGAAAGGAACATAAAGCCTTTTTTAGTAAACACACGTAAAGCTTGCTTGGAGGTACAACTGATAGTGAGTAAACCAGTTAAAAGGCAGTGTTTATCAGTGACTGCATTTCAATTCATTCTCTTCTAAACAATTGTCCTCTGTCATTTTGAAGTAACCTTGGAGGTCAGGAGAAGAAAAACATAACAGTTCATCTCCTCCTCTTTTTATTTTTTTTCCTTTTCTATATATTTACTGGAAAATAAATATTTACAGCAGATTATCTCAACATTGAAGCTATGACACGAGTCTTGCAGGCAAAAAACATAGCTGTGTCTGTTTGGAAAATGTACTTCACCTGAAGGTTAACCTGCTCATATGGTCAGGAAACACTGCCTGCTTGAGCAACATTTTCTTTGCTTTAAATACTAGACAATTTGTTAGAAAAGAGTAAGAAAACAGTTCCAATTAAAAACAAGTGCTGTTTAATTAATGGCAAAGCTCCCAGTGACTTCAAAGGAATTGAATCTGGCCTGTTTATGCATTACAGCCTGGCTTTGCAACCTCAGCTGCACAAGAAAGTGTTTCTGACATCTCCTCTTTTCTGAATCCAGGCAGCAGCCAGAAGAGGTTTGGGCTGTGCTTCCCCTACTCTGTACACAGGAAAACAGATCCCTGAAACCCTGTGCAGGACCAATCTCTTGGCACACCATACACCCAGCATCACTTCCACCAGAGAAGGACATGGTCACAATGTCCTCCTCTTACGCAGCGCCTTGTGGGCCGCATGGCTGGTTGCCACTGGCCTGAAAGAGAGCCACCTCCTCATGGCTTAGAGATGAAGGCAGGCTGTCATGAGGCCAACATCATGGCCAAAAGAAGTTCCTGGGCCCTTGTGTGAGCCAGGTGGCTGCTAGAAGCTAGAATTTATTCTTGATGCTGAATACAGCCAAGGATAGAGAGCCGACTTCAGCCTATGTTTACATACATGCTCTACAGCAAGAGCAGTTTCCCTCAAAGAGAGCATTCCTGACCTGCTACTATCACCTCCTACAGTAAGCTCAGGGGACAAAATACACCTTAAAATTAACCAGAATTCAAGTCAGCTAGCAATCTCTATTAACCACACCTAATAAAGCAATCCCACTGATGGCAGCAGGTAGCAGACTCATCAAACCACACTCATGAAACCACACTCAGGAAACTCCCCTGACAGTGAAGTCCAGCCAACAAGCATTACCCTGGTTTTGGGCGGGAGCAGGCACTGCATTGAGGACACTCTACAGGCCCCTTGGCTTGGAAGCATTACTCCTGCATTAATGTCTATTTAAAACAAATAACATTTTAAGTCTACCAAAGCCTGCAGTTTAAAGATCTTGAATTACAAATGATGTTCAGCTAAACCTTCAGCAAAAAACAATGAGAAATTCAAATTGACACATTCATGCCCTATAAAAGGGCAACTAATGCTCCAGTAATGTTTGTATCAAACCAAAAGCCCACAGTACCTGAAGCTCATTTGCCTACTGGGTGTACTGCTCTCCTGATCTACTGCCAGAGCATTTTCTCTGACATAAACCCTCCACTGCACACACATGAAGCTAAAGGGAGATAGAAACATCTCAGAATTTTCTTTTTTGGTGGCGATCTTCCCTGGAAAGTGCCCAAATGGTGGCACTGAACAGAAGCCCACAGCAGCACACCCACTTATGTGCTTATGTAGTACTCATCTCTTGTGGCAAACTGGAAATCCCCCTAAAAGCCGTGGCCTATCCAACAAAAGATGATTCATTAGTCTTTAAAACCCTTAGTCCTTAGTCTTTAAAGGACTGTTGCAAAGTCAACATTGTGCCTTCAATCTCACAGCTACCCAAAATAATGTTAGATTTACCAAGAGTTCCCCTCTAACACCTCTCAGTACAGGATGAGAAAATGAGAATCTCAGGCCATTTATGGAAGACAAATCATCTTCCCAAATAATCCCATGTGGCATCAATTAATTGGATGAATATGGTAGAACTAACAGGTGCTTGGAGCTTCCATAGAAATCATACAGTAGCAACACAAGCTAATTGCTTTCCTACACATATCTCCCTAAGGACATCATTACTTCATTAGGAAATAATGCCTTGCAGATGCATGATTAGTTGGGCACTTCTTGCTACCCCGTAGCAGCTACTGAGCATTGACTCTGCTCTCTGGTTTAACTCCTGCTGATCCAGTCCTACCTAACAAGGGCTGTGATTGGGACTTTGTGGAAAAGGAAAGCTAAAAATAAATATACATTAGCATTTTTAACACATAAAACCACCAAACAATGTAGTTTAAAAAACCTGCAAAAATGGGTGTCTTTTAACATTTGTAAATCCAGAGCTAGACTTGCCTCCTTGCTGACAGCTGTGCACCCAATGTCTGGCCCAAAGGCCTTGTAAGGACAGAATTGGCTGCCCATCAGGCAGAATGAATTTAAACCCTACCTGTGTACCTCCCCGATGCACCCCTGGCACGGATGGCCAGGGTCGAGCTTGCATGGGTTTGCATAGGTGGTGACATACAAAGCAATTAATGCAAATTAGCCAGGCATGTGACTTTAAATTCAGTGAAATAAACAAATTCAGTTCCTTCAAGGACATGCCTTATTCTGTCTAAAGTGCAAAGAATAACACTGAGTAAACTCATAAAACATATTTTCAAAGCTCCAGCTACACTGGTTTCTACTTTAAAACCTCATATGTTTAACCATCAGCATCTCTCTGCCTTATGCAGAGGGCATATTGTAAGTCTAAATGCACTAAACACATGTAACCAGGTACATAGGAGCAGCTGGAGGGACAGTTTAACCACAGCCATTTCTGGGTGAGATGGCTGCTCTGTGCTGTGTCCCTGGATCCAGCCATGCTGTGCACTGCCGGCCCTCACAGCCCTCATAATGTGGAAGTTCCAGCTGCTGCCAAACCAGAACCAATGCTTTGGGTCCAAAGCTCCACAGAAAGCCAGCGTGCTTGCAGCGGCCAGGCAGACCACAGCTGCACCCTGCCACCAAACCGCCAGCCAAGTCAAGGCAAGGGTATCGTAATAAATGAGCAACAGACTAGTAATTACCATAATTTTCAAGCAGCTTATGTGAATCTTTCAGGCCAGCACATGAAAGGTTTTTCTCTGAAGACTTTGTTTCAGATGAAGAAACTTTAGATAAACCTCTTCTGTTTCTTGGAGTGCATTGCCCTGTGCTGGCTCACATTGTTGGCCAGGTCCATGCCCGTGGCCAGGATGCTATGTGCACACCAACCCCTGCCCCACCACTGCCCATTGCCTTCTCCTTTCCTCCCCACCTCAGACAGAGCCAGGGCAGAACCAATGGATAAATAATGAGGAGCACAGCTTTTATGTTTCCATTGCAAAGCGAGACGTTTTTCTGGTGATAGAAAGCAGGGACAACACCCTGAGACATGCAAACACTAGCTGCCCTCCCATTCCCCTGTCCCATGGATGGCAGAGAAGCCACACGAGTGCCCGTGCACTCACCTTGCTGGGGTTGTTTCTCTCGGAGGGACAGGGCTGCGGGCCACTGCCACTGTAACTCCAGCCCGTCTCCTGCAAGATGTCGGGGGTCTGCTGCCGGGTCTGTCGCGACACGACAAAGTGAACCTGCTTCTCGCTGGCCTGTGGGAGGAGGTACAGTGTGAATCGCACTGCTCTAGTCAATAAACCCCTGCACCTCAGCACCACAGAGTTCGTGAAATGTGGGTACCATTAAAGCACGGTTTGGATTTCCCACTAATGTTGCAATGACGTAAAGCAGTAGCATCAGTTCAGGTCAATAAAGTTCATAAAAGTTTCCTGCCAGGCATTTATATTTCTCTTGAAAATCTAGTGTTAACTCAAAAAACCCCTTCTTATCTGCCCCAAGTTTGGCTGGAGGCAGTAATCCACAACAGTGCACCACAGCTCTCACATACACCTGTGTACACCACTGCAAAGCAGCATGTGCCTGCCACAGCAGAGAGACAGGCAACCAGAGCTGCTGCTGCCTGACAGACAGGAAAGCTGGGAAAGATGCAACTAACCTTGAAATGATGTACATGCTTAAGCCTTGGCCGGTGAAAATGGGGACTAAACAATGTAAGAAAATTCACCTGCACGCAGTGAGTGTGACAAGTGAAAGAAAGCTTAAAGAAATAAATGTGCAACCATTTCGAGAAATGGAGAAATAGAGCATGGAGAAAGAGGGAGGGCACAAGGAAGCACACAAAGTAATGGAGTTTATTCTTGGCAGAATAGCTTCAAAAACAATTAACCCAAGCTCAAAGTGCTTCTAGGCCTTTTTGCACAATGCAGTCATAATACTTATGTGCCTGAGAGATGCTGCAGTGCTTCTACTGAGTTATGTTTGTGTGTTATTTTTAGGGTGCTATATGTGTGCCTGATATTAGTGTTAATTTTGTGTACAGGTGGCTTTTTTTTTTTCTCTTATTGAATCAGCACTGTATCCCTAGAGGCAAATGGCTTTATTCACCCCTCAGTAAGACTCACATGAATCCATTCGAAACAACAGTGTTACAAAGATAAAGCTGAGAAGACTGGGGTTTAGCTGGGTAAATCATAGAAGTCTGCCTTAGGGGCAAACCAACATACCGAACTAAAATGAAGAGCAGTGTAGAAATAACCTCAACGCTATAGAAGCATACTCAGAGGATGTAAAAATGAATCCTCTAATCTCCTCCCCTCTAGGCTAAAGACCTTGGTGTTGTGCCAGGCAGGAGGGGCTCTTAAGGACCAGTTTCCAGAGAGACTCCTGCCTGCTTGCTCTCGGGTTATATCCAAGGGACTGGTCAGTATATTGAGTGTGGAGCCCCCACACAAGCACATCTGGAGGTCTGATCCCCCTGGGGCTGCAGTTGCAGAGCTTGTTGGTACCACAGCCCCGGAGGCATCAGACCTCCTGGCTCGTTCACTGGCACAGTGACATGCCCTGCTCTCTGGGGAGAAGCTCCAAGGAGAGATGGCATTGAGCAAGCAGCTGGAAACCAAACCCAGATCCAGTTGTGCTGTTGAAATCAAATCTCCCACAGACAACTAACAGAAGCCAGAGAAAGCCTCTGGGATTTTGGGTTTTGTAGCTTGGTTTGTCTTTTCTGGAGCTTAATTCAACAGTAGTAGCTGAGAGTTAAAAAAAGCTTTTGAAAAATGTCATTTTAGTTAAGAAAAAGCAGTCTACTTCTCCTAAATCTCTAACTTCAGGCCTGCAATATGCATGTTCAAGCTGTGCTAATTCCAATAATGTAAAAAATGTGCGCTTAGTTGCTTTCCCAGTATCTTGGGGAACACTATTTTTTTCACCAGAAACTCAAATCTCCACAGCTTCATAATGTATCATTTGGTGCATACACATGTATTTCAAAATAATTTTCTGGATATTTTTACCAGACCTGTTTTTATGGAATATTAATTTGAGGACTCTGAACTCAACTGGTACCCAAAAGCAGAATACTGTATCATGTCAGAAAGGAAACCATCCTGGTCCCTAGTTTGTAATATGATTGAGATGGAACTGAACAACACAAGATTAAACCTCCCAAGGGCACGTGGCCCCATGAAAATCCAGTTTTCTCTAAAATGAACAACTTCACCTTAACACAACTTCTTTTTAAAACTCATCTGCTGCCACATGGTAAGCCTCAAAGTTGGTTATTTAGAGAAAGGTTGTAAATGTGATTAATTCTCATAGAACAACTAGCAGAAGTTCAACAAGAGTCTCTATTGCAATATCACATTTGTCTCCAGGTCAGTCAAGTTGAGTAGTTTCTCAGAAGTCCAGAGTGTTTTAAAAAGTTATCCAAACAATAAGACCAGCTTTTGTATTTACGTACAAATAAAAAGCCATTAATGTTTCTACTGATCAGAATATTCATTACTGACTCATTCTGATCCCTCTCTCTCTCTTACCCCTTGCTTTTTATACAATTCTTTTTCTGTATTTATGCTGAAGCAAGAATTAAAGAAAAGAGATTAACTTTCAGACTGAGTGCAAGTAATAGCTGAAACAATTGACTATAATTGAAATCTGTATTACAGCCAAAGCAAATCAAGCAGGAAGGCAGAGACGTGGTGGCAACTTCTGAGCATCTAGTAGGCAACTGCATATTGAAAAGAGGAAGTGGTGCTGCTCCCAGCAGAAGTTGCCCCATCTCTAATGGGGACAATGGAACGTGGATACACTCCACATCACAACCTGCTTGTCAGAAGCAGTTGTTGTGATGAAGAGGGGCTCATGAGTCCACCACAGGTGCTCTGAACTGTGGTAAGGGAAAGAGGGAGAGATGAGGGTGAACATCTGCGGTCAGCAAAGTCTGGCTCAACCCATGCAGCTTGGCTTGATGTGCTCACATGAGCACCCACTGACCTGTTACCTTGTTCCTTTTCTTGTCACTCTCATGGAAAACAGATGTGGAATGTCATGTTATTTAGATTAAAAGTGCCACTTCTGACACAAGACCATGACTAAAGATGACGTGACAAAAGGGAAGCAGCAAACTCCCACGTGTTAGATGTGTGCACGTTCCTAATTAGCACTTACACGTTTTCTTCATTTCAGTTCTTGTGACTGAGCTTATAAACAGCCAGACATCTAATCTACTGATTAAAAACTGCTTCACATATGCTAATGTAGAATTGCTATAGGCCTGATGAATAAGATTTGTCTCAATTATTCACTACTTAAGTCAAAACTATTAGATTCCACAGAAATCTGATGTTCTTCCAGTTGTGCTTAGTCCAACTTTAAAAGTCCAACATTAAAAGCCACCACCTTTTAATGAATATTAGTTCTGTTTTTAAAGAAACCAATGGTGTATTTGTAGCTTCCACCACAACAAATCAGAAGACCTCAACGTACCGCAAGTGACATGCTGAGGTCTCAACAGCCAGGTTGCTGTTGAGAAATCAGAGGACACAGTGAAATATCCCTTCGTGTAAGAAGCAAATGCAAAACATTTGTGGCTTCAGTATAACGTTTTTTCTCTGGCATAACATGGAAACAGGAAAGGCAAATGATAATTGATGAAAAAACATGACAAAAAAGACACAGGTTCTGGGAATTTTGCATTAGACAAATGTGATTCATAGAGCTCAGACCAATGCAGTGTAATCTTGGCTGTTTGGAAATCTGAATCTCCCCTTTGATGGGCATGTTGTTTAAATTCCCAGGGACTGGTGTGTATTTCAAGCATTATTATGAATAACATCCACTCTTTGGACCCCAATAAGGGCTTTAGTTGAGTTTTTAAACACTTGTATGTGAATGGTTATTTCGTTAGTAATTTTTTCCATTCCATCTGTAGGCTGCATGTGTTTTTTGCTTATGAAGCCTTGTTTTGCCTTATTTTGTAGCCATAAAGAACTGTTCCAAGAATACAATTTTTTTCAGAAAGTTTTTCATTCCAGACTTGTTGCCCTCAGAGAATTTAAACCTTTCCCCTTCTGCCTTCTGCTCCCAGTTAGTGAGATACATAAGGTAATCCGGAAAGATGCTGGACCAGAATTTCAACAACTGGCATTATGCAAGGGGATGACATTTTCTTTACCTAAGCTATAAACTTCTTAATAAAAGTTGGCTACAACCAACTGTGATTCTATGCTAACAGAGGAATCCTTTCCACAAAATGAATGCATTTGAATGCTTCTTTCAGTCCTACTTATATTACCCTGATTATACCTGTCAGAAAAGGGGAAGCAGCCAGCCTGATTTGACATCTTTTTATTGAAGCCCATGAAATTCTTCAATATGTGAACACTCTACATGTCTCCAAATGAAACTTAAAAATGCACAAGTATAATAAGTGCTATAAATATGAGATAAAAGCAACAAAAGATTCTTGGCTTTGCTTTTTATGTTGAAGTTTTCTAAAAAAACCATAGTCTGTAAACAGAGAAAACAAATGAAAATGGTTCTGGAGGGGAAATAAGGCAGAAGCTGACTGATTTTGTAGCTAAGAAAGGCACAAGCTTTTTTTTTTTGTGACAGTTTTGTGTTAAGACTGCTTAGTGCATTGCAGAGGCATTCATTTAGTTCTCCACAAGCATCTAAATAGAGATTTATAAAAACTAGAGCTACAAATCCATTTTTCCAAAACATTTGGATTTCTATATGCTGGATTTAGGTAAGAAATACCTATAAGGAATGGACTACCTTCAGTTGTAAAACACATCCATGGGAAATCACTGAGTTTGGGAGGGTGTTGTTCATTCTGAAACATGCCATCCATTGCCTTAGGCTACTCTGGTTTGCTCCAGGGCTGCACCAGAGAGCACTGTGACTCCTTCTGAGCTGGAGGAGTTAGGATCCTACCGGACCCAGTGCTTCCAGGGTGCAGGTTGGCATGCCTTTTGGCAGATGGCATCACGCTTTGATGATGCTCAGAGGATAGAGATGTTTACAGTGATCTGTATGTTCCAAAGCCTGATGGTAGCAGGCACCACTACCCGAGACATGAGAGTCTATGCCCCCATTCACCCTTGAAGACACAATGAAACCAAGGAGCTTTTAGAGGAGTAAATTCCCATCCAAGCTTAAATGTCTCCTTCCCTCCTCCAAACACACAAACTCAATGTTTGGCCCTGCTTTGCAATGGATGGTGAAAACACGCTGCTTGGTTTTTGCACAGTTCAAAAACCGTGGTCAAAGTGGTGATGACAAACCTGTATCAGCTGGGCTGCACTCTCTGGACTGCCGTACCGATGGTCATGCCCATTGATGGCCAACACCCGGTCGTTCTCCTGAAGCTGTCCATCACGGGCAGCCATGCCACCTTCCAGCAAGTTGAAAATAAATACCCCCGGCTCATCGGCCTTGCGAACCAGCTTTATTCCCAGCTGCTCATCTGGACTGCTTTTGTTTAGCACAACATGGAAACTGTCATCCCTATTGCAGTGAGCATCAAGGGAAAGTCCGCTGTTTCGGCATCGGTACCTCTGCTCTCGGAGCACTGTCAGTCGGAGCACGTGGCAGGGTTGTTTCAGGATTGACAGGGCATAGTTGTGAGGCACATTTTTGATGTCCATGCCATTTACCTGGAAGAGAGAAGTGTAAATCAGCAGCAGGAAGCCAGTCTATTCTGAGCTGGCACTGAAAACAGCAGCTCTATTTACACAGATGTCTTCATACAAAGTGACATGTGCTATTTCAAACTGTGTCAAGCAGGAGGCCAAGTTTGCAGTGCAGAACAGCCTTCCCCCCAAGGAAAGGATGTGCTGTACAGACAGTTTCTGCCCTTTTTCTTCCCTTTTCTCCCTGATAGTCTCCAGACATACATGTTATTTTCCATCTTTCTTATTGTTCTTCCCAAGCTTCAATATCCTTTCATAGATCTTAGTTTTATTCCACTAGCTTCTGATTTCAACTTGCCTTGCCAACCTTTCCTTTCACTCACACCACTTTCCTCCTGTTTCTCCCCTTCATTATCTCCCAGCTCTTCTCGGTGCAGTAAAAGAAAAAAAAATGTTCCCCAGTAATGAATCTCTAATTAAAATGCAGAAAAGAACCTCAAGTAGAACTTTAAATGGCCTGGATATTTACTAGCAATTGTGATGATTTACCACACCAGAAATCAGACTTTTAAAGTTTCTCAGTGTTTTCCAGGTAAGATTTAACTCAGAAGACAGTAAAACTGCACAACTACTCCTTTTTTAATTTGGATGGTGAAAAGAAAGAGCTTCCAGTCAATCCTGTCATGTCCATATGTGTAAGAATGACTAGGCATTGCACTTTATATTGCTAAATAAAAACCAGTTGCAAGATTGTAACTCACTGCTGGCTGGAAAACCCTAATCAGACAAGTTATTTCCACATAGTTTTACACTGCACAGATTGAACCATTTAAATATTAAGAAATGTCTCCAAAATGTAACAGAAATGGTCCCCAGCATGGACAAAAGCATTTGTCTGGTGTTTGCTTTTGCAGATTGCCAGTGTGGCATGATGGGGTTGTCCCTGCTACAGTCTGGTGGGGGGGTCTGCACCCAGAGAGACACACCTCAACTTACTTTAAGTTGCCAGCTTGGGTACCATAAACAGCATGAGCTGCAGCAGGATGGGGCTGAAATTCCTAAGAATCCTCGGTAAATCCCTGGGCAATGAGCCACAGCTAGGGAGAGCTGAGCTGGGCCCATCCGTGCTAAAGTCACAGCTTCATAGTACAGTTTGGATGTGCCCTGCAGGAACAGTTTTGTTTCAGTGGTGCCAGTAACTCTGCCACTCCGTGCTGGCACCAGGACAAAAAGCCTCCATGAGAGGCACAACTGAGAGACACTTATCCAGCTACTACCCAGAACCACAATCCAGAGGCATTTTTATACACTACTAGAGTGAAGTATGCCCACATTGTGATCCCAAGAAACCTCTTTGGCCAGGGTCTGTCTGACATGAAGTAGAAGGCATGGCACAACCTTGGCATGCCTCAAGTGTCCTCAGATACCACTGGGGTCAGCAAAAGCTAGGGAAGCATGGTGGTTTATACGTGGTGCTCTGAACTTCAGAGGATTGTATCCTTAGTAATTAATCATATGGAATATGTAGTAGAAAAAGTCAGTAGGACTTGGGGAACTACTCACTAACTCTACCAGCTAGGCATGCCAGAGCAGGCAGTGGGATGGACATCGAGAGTCCAACCTGGAAGAAAATCCAGAGATATGATGTCAGATCTTTGCAGTCCATGCAACTTCCAGCTCCTGTAGCCTTATCCCAGCTAATGCCACAATGGTTAGCCTGGGTATCAGCACCATTCTGTCCATGACAGTATGACCTGCCTACAGTGAACAAAGCAGCCTGCTCTCAAATGTGAGAGATTCTAATTTGGAAAACCTGGGTGAGCTGCAGCTGTACCTTTGGCTTGCAATGTGAATATTCCTGTGTACTCCAAATACACATCATCAAAGTATCAAAGCAAGGAAGGAACTAGTATTTTCTGTAGTCACTCTTTTTGTCTAAGGACTGATGCATTAATATAATTTACCGTCCTCACTGAACTCCAAGTCACTGGGGCAACTGAGAGTGCAGTTCCCATTCAAAAGCTGTTGCTGATGGGATGTAAAGATGTAAAGATGTAAAGATATATGATCTTTAACCATCTGGCCCAATTCTTGTTCATCTCTTGTACATTTCTATAGAAGTAGGAGCAGAAATAGCAGTCAACAGCTAATACCTGGAGACTGCTCAAGTTGTTCTTAAAGATTTCACCTGGGGCTGCAGGTGGAGCAACACTCACAAAATAAAGTGGGCAGTGTCTAACACTCCTGTGGTACTGAACACATCATACAGAGGAGTTAGATGCTGAAATAACACTCATCAGCCTCCTGTCACCTATCCTGGTATAAGTGGAATATGAGGCAGTGGAACCCTCACCAACTGAGATTTAGGCCCACAGTTCAGTGGAAACAAACTGGACAAAAAGCCCAGTCTCTACTGACAGAAACAACTTTTGCACCACTGGGTCAGAAATGCTGACAGTCTATTGTCCTACATTGCATTTTGGATCTACCAGGTTTGAGGAGAAATCAGAGTGGCTTGTCAGCGACTAGGAAACAGAAACAAATCCATGAACTTCAAAAACTGTTGAAATTAATGAAATCATTACAGCATGTAGAAGAACTGAATGTCTTTCTGCATGCAACGTTGCAAATATCATTGTAATTGACTTAATCTGATTCTTTGTTAGGATATTTTTATCTTGTAGCTCCACAGTACTGTACCTTTAGTATCATGTCTCCAGGCAGCAATCTTCCATCTCTGGCAATTACCCCATCTCGATAAATATGCTGTATAATAATGTGAACCAAGGGGGTCTCACTGCCTCCCACAATCCTAATGGCCAGACTTTCATGAGGATCGGTACGGCTGATTTTAATGCAGGTAATTTCCCCATCTGGAATCAGGTGATACAACCTGGGAAAACCTGGAAATGCACATAAGGTATTTATTTGACATCACAGCTTTACTTTTTTGAAATATGTATGGCACAAGCTCAAGTACCTGCCAGTTAGCCAAACTAGGTTTTATGCATGAATATAATTTATAGTAAGAGGTTAGGAAAGAATAGGTATGCTTGCTGAGTGGACTTGAAGGGATCTTTTCACAATTAATAAATTCCTTTTTTCCCCCCACAAAACACAGCCCTAAACCTTTGATGTAATCCAGACAGATGAAATGTACTTAAAAACTGTTACACATTTTAGGGGAACAAAATACATTTTTAGTCCCCAGAGACACCTTAGAACCACACTACAGTTCCTTGCTGGCCCTAGAGGAGATGGGCATGGGCACCTCAACAAACATCCATCCCTTCTGTGCTGGGTTGTATACTCTGTCTCACTGGTAGCATCCCAGGCTGTTCTCTGGTTTTGGTGCCATAGTGGAGGACTGGGTGCTTGGCTTGTGACATCCAAGGAAGCATTTTATTTATCTTCAGCTAACAGAAGGACAAGATATCTTGGACAATCCAAACTTTACAGTAGTTTCCCTACCAGATTCCTCTCCTTTCATCACTGCTTGAGCTCCAGGAAGTAGGAATGACTGGCTCTTACTGTGATGTATCTGTGTTAAAACTATGGTATGCTCTAAGTGCCTGGAGGGAAAGATCTCCGCTGGCCCTGGCAATCTGGCTGTGGGGAGGAGGGACTAATGGTGGGCAGAGGTCTTTTTGTATTTATAATGCACTGGATAAGAGTATCCTCTTCCAAACACCACTTTTCAACTGGCCTGTTTGATTTCACAGCATGTCACTAATACTCTCCTTCCTTCTAGGTCCACACTCAGCAGTGAGCAATGTTGAAGTAAAAGCACCTAGGAGTTTTATAGCACAGGTGTGTCAGCCTTCAATAATTTTGAATCCTTCATAGGTGAGAGAAAGCTTTTGAATTTTTTGCATGTGGGTCCAATCCAGTGCTTATATGAAAAACCTGTAAACCAAAAAATTAACTGCTAGTATTTTTTCAATAACCTATTTTAGAAATGAAAGTACAGTAATTGTTATTGAATAGTGGTTAAGTGTAAAATGAAAATTAACAGACCAGTATCTGAGATAGAATAAATATTTTCTAGTACAGAATTAGCAGGCAACAAACCAGCAAGGCACCAAAACCTTTTGGGAGAGAGCAAGGGGGAAGAAAGAACAGGAAAAAAATATTGAGAAACACCATGTTGCATCCCTTACCACTTCTTTGATCATATGCTCTTCGGGGTGGGAAGCTGTCCTCCTCCACATCTGTAAAAAGCACCTACCGGTAGCATAGACTTGGACTTTGTGGTTTTACAAGAGTTGACAGGCAATAAAAGTCTATTTAGATAACTACACAGCCTTTACCAACCTAATACCCAAGTATTCATTTAGTTTATACTCCTGTAATAGCAGTTTCTGCACTAATACATGTTTACTTAAGTTTGGCATGCAACTAATGTCTCAGGAATGGAAGGTGCTTCATTTTCCCCATACTCTTCTATTTTCTAAATGCTATTGCTCAGCTTATAATTTGTTCAATTCTCTCTAGCCTGAAGTGTGGATTCACTTGACCTAAATCCAGGCCTCTAAGTCAAATGCACAATTTGATGATCCACTTGCTCTGACTTTCTTTATAGTGCACAGGCATTCAAAGGAATCAATACCCCTATAACTGTTAAATCACCCCTGAAAGTGCCAAATGTTCTCCACTGCTGCTTAAGAAATATGAGGCAATTAACTCTGGCATCTCAGTGGGGTGCTTTAAGTCAGATGATACAAGTACTCCTCAAAAATCACTAGCGGCCTGATCCCTACATCAGAATAAGCATGCAAATTTTACATTCTTAGTGTGGCTACAAAGGTAGCTATGTGTAAAATGCAAATGAAAATCTGTATACCTAGATCTTCTCTGCACACAAATAGCATAAATTTATATATATATATATATATATATATATATATATATATTTTGACATTCCTATAGTAGAACTACTTCCATTTCCCACTGCATGACTCACTTCACATCCTAGCAAACTGTGCTTTTTGACTCAGACACTCATTTTCCCAGAGCTCAATCTGAAAACTTTTCTAAAGGAATTATTCAGTTACAATTCTTGTCCATGGAGAACTGTGCATTGAACAAGCTATTGACACTCTCATGTTATTTCAGTCTGTAATCCCAGAGCAAAATCAGGGCAATGTGGCAGTGAACAAGTCTCTACACTTATACAAGACTTACATATATCTTTACACAGGGTATAAACTTATATAAGTTTCTTTGCATCTTGAACAATGCCTTAACTGGTTTGTTAAGTCTTGCAGTGGCATTTGGCTGACTTTCAATATGAGTTTATGGAGGTTCTTTTAGAGGAATTTTTAATGCCTAATTTCCTTCTGAAGTGAGCAATCTACAACAAAGCAAATATTCTCAAGACATTTTTCTTGCCAGTTTACAAGTTTCTAAGGTTTCTCTTTTATAGTTAGCAGGCTGTACTGTCTTACTTCTTGTCTTTATTTGATTTGTGCACTCTGTCAAATATAATTAACAAATTGAACCATTTTCTCCAGATGGGCTAAGCAACGAAAATAACTCCATGATCCATTAATTTCTGCTCTCTTCATTGAAAACTTGCCTCTTTTTGTTCCAGACATATACACAGATATTGTATTGCCAACAACCTAGACTGCTGTAAATGAAAGGTCAATGTCTATTTTGATAAACTAACAGTAACATCTGGCAAACTAAATGTATAAAATACACAAATACACATTTTTTTAAAATAAGAGAATTCATAATAATTTTTCACCAAACAGCCTGCATACACTGTGTGCAGTTTGATCAAAACCTACCACACCTATTATAAGATGATGCCATGTCTAGAAAGCAATGTCTTTGAATTGAATTTTTGAATGTTTATACCATGCCCAGAAAAGGTGGGTATGGTATCTGGTTGTGTACAGTGAATGGGGCCTCAGCAGGCCAATTTAAGGGTCTTCAACTCCAACTGGGTTGAGGACTTGCACCATTCAGCCTGTTGTGAGGCTCCATTTTCCAGCCCTTACAGTCTTATTGGAATTCTCCATAATCTTAGGCCAGGTTTTCCAGAGTCGGAAAACCCAGGAGTATTGCATACCTTTCTTTACCATTTTATATTTCCAGTTCTTAAATATCGAAGAGCTGCTGAATCTAGAAAGGAGACTTTCTGTCTCATTTTTGGTGATTCTTGCAGGTTTTCCCACAGAGTGTTGTGCTTTTGTCACCGGGGGTTGTATGGAGCACTCTGAATCTGTCAATATAATAAAATGTCATCTGCATTCAGAAAGATTGTGTGGGCTTTTTCCTCAAAAAATATTTCCCTTAAACTAGTGTGCAATTTTATTTATATTTTCACACATCCCATTACAGTAACAAATAACATAGGAGAGACCAGCTTTGCAAAGTAAACTCTGCTTGTCTGGCACAACGTAGGACACCAAACATTCATTAGTATAGTGGCCATGAGATAGTACTACCAAATTTTAATTACACTTAATATTTTATCCCCACAGTTTATAATATTTAATGATAGTGTTCCTTCAGTGCTCAGGTTTCAGCTGACTTCTATGCGTACCACGTTCCTTCCGATAGTGCGGCCATGAGTGCAACTTCTGTCTTCATTCCTGGGATTCAGTACAACAAAGCACTGTGTAAGGTTTGCTGTGACTCTTGAGTCCAGATTAATCAAAGGTCACTGTAAACAAAACTTGTGTCTGTGTTTGCAAGTCCTCATTTAGATCAGAAGGCCTGACTGATGTGAGATGCCAGCCCATCGCCACAAATAATGCTGTCTGCGGGGACACACACTCATGCTTCCCAGCATCTGGACACCAGAATTTAAATGAAGCTTGTGTAACCTATTGTAGGAAAATTCTTGTGTCTCTGAGTGTCACATGCCCTTGCACTCGTGTGGGACTTTATTCTGCAACACTTCCTTCCCAATGGATTTTCCTGCAGCGTTTCATTCTCCCAGCGGTTTGCCATCATTTTGATTTAATGCCTTCCATTAATTCTCCAGAGATGCTGCTCTGATAGAGGGGGCAGGTAGAAGGCGATGCCAGTTCTAACATCTCTTCTTCCTTCTGGACATTCCTCTCAACAAAGGAGTCCCAAAATAACTAAAATTAAACTGTTGTAGAGCTGAATGTGTCTCAAAAAAGTTGTGGCTCTCTTATTTACAGCAGGAAAATTTATCAGTCTGCAGTAGAGGAAATGCTACAGAGACAACCCCTTTCTTTTGGAAATTGCCTGGCTCATCGTTCCAGAGCAGAGTACTTTGAACCAGTTCTGTACAGCTGTTCTGGGAAATCAGAACCTCAACTGAATCAAATCTTGGAAAAACAGAAACAGTGTGGCATTTCTGTGGGGTGCAGCCTTCCTGAGACAGAAGTTGGGCTGCACTGTCTTGTACTGGGGTGCAATAAACCACTTTCTTTTCTGCACATAGAGAGCCTTAATGCCATGAAATGCTTGATACCATGTGTGTTTCACTTACCTTCTTTTTCTTCATGTACTTTTCCAAATATTGAAGCATATCTATCCATCTATCTATCATATATATGTATGTGTATATATATATACATATATATATATATAAAATACAACAGTTTTCCCACTGAACTGAACTGTTCTGTGGTCTTGCCAGTGCCTGCTGGGACTGCCTTGGTCTTGACTGCTGCAAAGCAATAACAGGTGGTAGAACTGCACCTACCATGAGACTAAGAATGAGTTTGACTTTGAAAAACATTTGTCATCCTCAAGCAACCATAAATTCAATTTCTTTTACAATGCAAAATGGAACTAATCAATGTTTTTGAAAGCCAGAAACACAGCTCTCTTTTACTGTAAAATTGTATAGAGCTTTTTTCAGTTGCACCTGCAAATTCTTTCCTCCTTAAACATTAGCTGGTTTGCAACTTGTATTTGTAGATCAGTTTAAGTAAAGAGTATATCTGTTTATAGTCTTTCTTGGAAGTGAATTAAAAGTGTAATGCCAAGCTAAGAGCACAATGATACAAATAAGCATAGCAAAGCTGGAGCAGTCTTTGCTTGGAGATATTTCATCATTTAAGTAGATTGTCAAGGTCATTTACACTACTAGATCCAGTCAGAGGATATTACATCTTAAATGCATCAGTGCCGTAAGCATGTCCCTGTCACCTTCCCTCATGTCTCAGAATAAAACCATCTCTTTTAAACTTTCTGAATTCTACTTCAGTCCTGGAAAGCTATTTGTAGCTGCAAGTGCTATTAATAAAACTACTCTTAGGTAGATATCACAAGCTTGGGTGCTGCACTACAGAAAAATATTATTTTGCATGGGTTATTGATAAACACCAAATTATTAAAAATGAGAAAATCTTAACAACTCCTTCTCCTCAAATATTTTCTCATCAGTGTTTGCACTTCTCATTCACATCTAACATTTTATTTGGTTTGGACATTTAACAATTCTCTGCTGAAAATGTCACAAAAATGTTTAAACAGAGGAACAAAGAAAGCCTGAATAATTTAAATTCAAAATAAGCACATATAACATTGATTAAACAAATCAAACCACGGACTAGAAACATAAATAGGGAAGTAATCTTCACAGTGCAGAACTGCTACCAGCTTCAGGTATAAGATAGCATTAGACTGTAACTATTTCTCTGCTGTAATTATAACAGAAACACATTTGACATTATACATCATATTTTTCAATGTCTATAGGTATCAAAGGGGTTTTCCAAAACCAGTACTGCATTCAGCTTCAAGTTAAGCAGAATTTGAATATTTTTTCTCCCACATCAGAAATGACTAGTTTGTCTTGCACTCTCACAGTCATATTGCAACTGAGCATTGGCCCAAAAAACATAGTAGCTTCAGATTAAAGGCACCTACACACACTGCAGTGGAATGCTGAAGGTCAATACATAGATACTCATTATGGTTTTCATTCTCAGAGCTCCCTTGACTGACATACGGGCAAAACACAGATCAAACAGAGACATCTGAACTAAGATGAGGAAATTCTGAAAACTGGGGTCAGATGAACTTTGAGCTTTGCCAGATGATCTGACAGCTCCTTTATCAATAAGAAGTTATCAGCAAGAAGGGTACATATCACTCTGTGCCCACTGTGAGGCTGGCATAGTCGCAGCTTTATTGTGCACATAGTCGCAGCTTTATTGTGCACATAGTCGCAGCTTTATTGTGCACATACACTGACTAAGCCTGGTGAGGAAAGTTGGCGAAGTGCTGTCCAGTCTCCTCGAGCAATGAGGCACGGCTGAGTTGTGGTCTCAGGTGGTCCCAGACATGAACCTGTGAAACCTCAGGAAAGGCAGCAGCAGCTTTCACACTGGGTATGGGGACCTCTGAGGTCAGGAACCATCTCCATTCACCACCACAGAAGCATCTCCATGCCCGGGAGAGTGGAGTGGCAATGGGGAGACAGACACATGGGACTGCCTTTTCTTCAATGAGTTAGGACCAGAGCTTCAGCAAGCACAAGGCAGAGCATACTGTAGCTATCCCTAAAGACTGACCAACAGCTCTAATCAGAATTCCAACAGCAGACTGTTCAGAGCAACTGAGGATTTAAAAAAAATAAATGAAAGAGGAACATATACAAGCTGGAATAAAAAAAACAGACTCCAGCTGTCAGGATAACTGCTACAGAAAGAAGTACATTCATTTCCTCCTCCAACAAGAAGAAACAGAGAGAGCCTTTGAAATGACATTACACAAAGCACCTGTTGCAAAGAACTGAATAGAGATTTTTGTTCAAGTTGTATTGCTGCAAGTTATTTGCTTGAATTTTTTTAAGATTAAATTCCAGAACTGTGTAATCAAAATGCATTCTTTGCAAATGTAGTTAATAAAGTAATTTAGGTACCCAGCTTCTGTGATCTCATAGTTAAGAGTAACTGCTTATTAAGTAATTACATGCCTACCTGGTTTTTCCAGTGCAGTCAAATACATTTGCAAGTTTACAGTCATGCTTGGTACAGAGGAATGAAACTGCAAGCAGAGCCAAGGAGAGAATGGACAACCTTGATACTGTCAGTGGGACCCTGGAGTGATTGCCACTTCAGGGCCCCATTATATGTTTCTTAAAATTGAGACAGCAGTACTTTTCATTCTGTTGGCAATGTAAAGGCCAGTGTCACAGTACACACCTCCTTCTGTTAATATCTGGACTACACTGGGCTACTGCATAGGTGCTGTTGACATCCAGATCATCCACACACTCTGGACATGAAACCAAGCTTTCAGTGGAAGAGTTACTAATGTCAACTATATGCCTAGGCAGAAAGCGGTCATTAAAATCACTGTGTCCCATCATGAAGAGGTGTTTTTTCAAAATTATGGACTTGGGACATGCAGAATTCCACTTCTTCTGAAGAAAGGCAAACTTTTCTTACAGTGGATTGAAGAGTTGCTTGGGAATGAGAAATATACCTGCCTGCCTATACAGAGATATAAACAACTTATTTGCAAAATTTTACTTGGGGAAACATAATAAAATATTTGGGACAGTAAAGTTATTAATAATGTTTCCAGGTCAAGGAGGATATTCAGATTCCTTTAATGGAAAAGGTTCACAGTTTTGAATAACCAGGTATTATTTTGGCTACATCAGCAAGTATGTGAGGTAGGAGAGTAAGTACCACAAACACAGTAACATAGTGAAACTCTCCTGAAAGAATAAGCAAATAAAGCAGAATACTGAACATGGTTCCCCAATTCACCACTTCAGGAACAATGATGCTTAGAAGTAGCATTTGGTGGCTTTTTGTCCTTATTTTGTGTGGGTTTCAATGAGAACTTGAATACAGAGCAAAGAGAAGTTGGATATTTTGTCTTCTTAAAGCCTCTATCCTGGACATTTGGTCTGGGAAGAGACATGAGTTCCTGAGGTCTCAAGCAAAGGAATAATAAGCTCACTAAAGACCTTGATTAAGGCAATGATTACCACTCATTCATCACGTCCTACTGATGCTTGAATGCCAATGTTGGTTTTATAATTATGGTCCAGAGTGATTAGTAACATTTGCTTATTGCTTTGAGAATGTCAAATGTTAAGTGTTACTGCCTGCCAGACCCCTCATCCCTGACATGCATGAGGCAAACTTGCCTCTCCCCCCGTTTAAAAGCAGAGCATTCTTACCTCATCACCAGCCTGGGTTGGGTAATACAAGTCTGTCACCAAGGATCCCACAGAAATGCTGGAATAATTACAGTACTTTGCACTTTCATACCATCCTCCCAATGGGAATTCCTAGTGCTTCATAAACATTAGCCAAAACTTATTAACTTCCTATAAAGTATGATCACTGTGATCCATTTGCTTTAGGGGGACAGGCACATGCTGATGAAGGCTTGAACAAAATTACAGAGCAAGTCAATGACAGCTCCAGTAATAGATCCTAGACATCAGATCCCACATCCCGTGTGCTAGATACAAGGCTGGCTGCAGCATTCAGGCTGTTACCAGAACAGCCCTACATGAGGTCCCACACATCCCAGCAACGGTCCTGCCTGCTAGTCACTTATGTCTTTTTAAATAAAAAAAATAAGGAAAGATTGAGTTTTCTGTTTGTTTTTTTTTTTTTTTAATCACACACAGTCCACCACATGAAAGGCATGTCAGTCATGGACATCCGGTTCCCATGTGGATAGGATCCCCTACCCCATTTTAAGTGATAACACAAGGAGAACAAAGCATTACCTTCCTCTCCAGCAGCAGAGTTTCCAACAGTTTCCCTTTCACGGTCAGTCTGGTTGGAAACAGCGCTTCCACTTTTTGTCCTTCGAAGAACACTGAACGCCTTGTTTATTTTTTTAAAAGATCTGCTTCTTATAGTGGAACGTTCAAAGTGTCGAGCTGCAACAGCAGGAAAAAACAAATCAATATAGTTCAACAGTTCTGAGATAGAACCATAGCATTTCTGCAGCCCTTGGCATATGATGGGCTATAACATCAACAGCAGGGCTGCCTGCACTTCACCTTCCCACCTGAGTCCTGCTGATACTCTAAGGCTGCACCCACATGAATTTGGGTACAATTACCCTAACTCAGTTCTACACCCTGGAATTGCCTCCTTCCCTGTCTGCTTTGCCAGCCACAAAGAGACATCTTCTGTGAGTGTGGTAGCCTTGGAAAGAATAATCCTCTGCCAAGACAAAATCTCAGCATCAATCCTGTGAAAAATGCAAGTAAAAGGAAGAAGCACTGCCTTTCCCAAGCTATACAAGTGTGACAAAAAAAAGGCTGGAAGTTGTTAAAAACTCTTCTTGAAAAAATCCTCACTACTACTACTGCCTCAAAACCTTGCAAGGCTTCCAAAGCCACCAACGATTGCCAAAAATTTCATGTCAAAAATTCAAGGATTATCAGGTAGGAGGGATCAAATATGTCACATATTCTGACCTGAGTAAGGCAGTACAAAAGAAAAGTCATAATACTTTCAAAACATGTTGCTCTTTTCCATCCTGCTAAAGACATCTTCATGGCAATTGCTGTTCTGTCTCTTCCAGCTCTACATGCTAGCCAAACATTGTAATCTGATAGTACAACATTCCCTTAAACCAGACTGTGGCCTCTAAACTCAACAAAACTGACAGGATTTATTGAGATGCTGGAGTTCTCTTCTTGCATTATCCCTTTCCTCGCCCCTCCAGTTTCATGCACACAAGAAGAAAGCACAGCTCATTTTCTAGTCTTTCTTCAGCCCTTTATCAATTCTCTCAAGACACAACTGGTCCGACAAGGTGGGCTATCCATTTTGGCTTTAGAATCCTCAAACACGCAGTTTGAACTCACAGTTAACACTTCTGAGTCTGCCTGTGGCAGGACATGCTTTTCAAATATGACACTCATCAGAGATGAGTGCAGTGTCACAGGGTGACAGATCAAGGCAAGATTTCCTGATGCAACTTGTCTCTGACTGTGGTTATTTCAGCAGGACCAGCTCTTCCGAGCTGCACCTTCCTGAGAAGCTGGCAGACGTCTCCCAAGATCGTAAGGCAATTCTTAAGGTGTATTTTTCCTACGAATACTTGGCAACTGCCAAACACAGTTCCAAACAGGCTTTTGGGTAGGTGCCCACATCCATGGGGGTTACCTAGGCCACCACGCTCTGGTGAAGCCGTTACACAGCTACACCATCTCCCCAGCACATCATACATAACATTTAATCTTCCAACTGAGCTGACTTGTCTAAATAATCTTTCTTAAGACTTGCAGTTTGCATGTGTACAGCTAGTCTATCTTCAGCTTGATGCTGCCCCGGCCAAGCCATTTTGTTTTCAACTCAAGTCTATTTGGTCACTGAGTACACAACTGGATATACCATGTAAAATGAAAGCTTTCGATGTCCTCCCCCCTTTTTTTTTTTTTTAAATCCTCCAACAACCTATATTTCACAGAAAAATCAATGTTGAAAGAGGCCACCAGGCTCTGAAGCCACCTTTTTAGCTCTTACTTCTGCTTCGGTTGCTGCGGTGCAGGTCTCCGGGGCTGCTGCCCAGCTGGCTGTCCTCCGAGGTGGGGCTGAAGGCCGGGTTCACCAGCCCTGGCTCATCTGTCATTAAGGCGATGGCCGCAGCTGCTGAGAGCTCAGGGCCCAGGGCAGCTACTGCTAAGCTGGAGCCATGGTCCGGAGAGCAGTCTTGGGAACGCCTCTTCCGTTCCTTGGTAAGGCCATAGTGAGATGCTCCTTTACATCTAAGGAGAAGTGAGGAAAAGAGACACATGATAGCAAGTTGCATTTAAATGCTGCATACTTATGGAAATTATCTGGTGTCAAGGAATCACTTGGAGTACAAACTGTGATGATTGTGGTGACCAGTGAAATACGGATGATTAACAAGAGGGAAAAATGCCAACCCTGTCATGTTACACAGAATCAAAAAGAAGGAAATCTGTCCTTCAAAGGAGCTGAGTTAACATCTTACATAGAAAGACTACTGCTGGTCAAGGAAAAATAGAGAGCCACAGCCTGGCATGTAGTCTCACGTGTATAAACAGTTACTGCAGATGCAGGACAACAGGAACAGCAGGGGGCTAATTTAATTAGAGGCTGGTGAAATAAAAGGTGCTTTACCCAGTCCTGCACCCTGAAAAACCCTCCCTGTCACCAAGGCAGTCACACCTGAAGCACAGTACTGTTGTCTGTAGAGACCAGTGCAATCAATGAAGGGAAAGCTGCAGGTGGGAGCTCAACACTTGAGAGCTTCCCCATAAGGTGCCCATACAGAGCATTTACTACTTGAACTGCACCTGAGGAACTGTTTTCAAATTCAGCCACAGAGATGAGGTTGCCAGCAATGCTATTCCAGCTCAGTTGAGACACTAAAATAAAGAGGTCAGTGCCTTGACAGAGGAAGAGGTGCAAGAGGTGGTAGGTGTGTCCCACTTCCTCTGCAGCCCCACCAGTGACAAGGAGGGAGTGCAGGGCTCCCACCAAGGTACTGAGAGTAGGTCCTCAGACCTCAGACCAAGGTCAGCCTGGGATTTCATTAGCTTGAGGAGCTCAAGGCAGGTCCTAAAATACTTCTGAAGGAAAATCCAAATCCTAAATCCTAACTCGGTCTCCACAGTGACAAAATCCTCTGTTTGTGGTGGACATGCATGTTCCCAAAAAAGCTGAAGATAAAGCATTATAAGAGGCAAATTACAAGCCTGCTTTGAAACCAACTTACTGGTGGTGCCAACTATCTGCTCTAGATTCATCCTAGAGTGTGAAGGCAGGACCATGTGTGGCATTTCTTTTTTAAGATGCATTAAAGAAAGTCGCTAGAATGAAATTGAAGGTCGCTGTACTCTTTATGAGTCAGTATTCAACAAAAGCTATAAAATAACTGAAAATACAGAGTGACCAAGGACACAGCACCTGTGACTTTTCTCCAGCACCTCTTCTGCCCAGTGCCCACCCACTAGAACCACATTCACTGCATTAGAAAAAGAAATCTGCCTTTTAATCATAATCTAATGAGCTTGACCTACTTTCAGTTACTATTATCTCTTTCTTCATAGCAAAGGCTAACTGATGACTTTCATGAAAGTGCCCTGTAGGGCAAACTCACAGAAATAGATGTAGAAACCCTTAGGGATAGAAAGCTCTTCGTAATATATGGCATGCACAAAAGGCAATGCATAATACATGCAGTACACAATGCTAGTGGGTTAAGTGTCACGAAAAGAAGTAGTACACTGAACAGAAGCCTTGGAAGAGAAATGATTTATGGAAGCAGTTTCTGGGACAGAAAGAAAGAAGAAGTCACAGAGCTCTCTGTATTAGCTTTAGAGCAGCAGTTTAATTTCTCCTATGGTATTGGCTTTTGATGAGACAATTGAAAAACCTTTTTTGGCACTAAATTATGATTTACCATCATTTACCTCATACCACTTCTGACAATGTTCATCTTAAAGAGGGGAAAAAGCCCTAAAGGAAACTGTGTCATATTGATGCAACTATGTAAGGGCTTTGTACATACTTTAAGGCTTGGATGGGAATGGCTGTAACAGAAGTTATTTCTGAAACCTTTCACAAGCAAAATGAGGAATCTCAGTAGAAAATACTCTTATGGAAGAGAAGGTTGGTCAACTATTGCAAAAGACTGAAAAAAAGCTATTTGAGGTACCTGTTGCAAGGCAAGACTGCAAAAATAATTATGTAAACCAGAAAGGAAGAGCTCTCCTGCCTCTCCTGCAGCAGGTATTTTTCTATTCCTTCCAGAAAATAGGGTGTGACTTCCTCACTCCCCCAGAATCCTACACTGTGGCAGGTTGCTCTCCTTTAGATTTCACAAGAAGCAGAAGCACAAAGGCCTTTTCCTCTTGCTGCTTATCTAAAGTTCTCCAATGCAGCATTTTGGAAACCCATCCTTGACATCTCCCACTTGCAGTCAAGTCACATTTGCTGATCCAGGCTAGTAATTTTCGACAAAATAGTTAAAAAATAGTCTAAAAACACAACACAACAAAGTGAACACAAAGAATTGGCTTTGGGGAGAACTGTTTGTTGTTCTCAGAAGACAGTCTCTGCTTTACAGTGATCCTGCAAAGATTTAGAGTATAAGAGATATTCCTACTCCTCTACATTTTATTTCATTTGCCTCTGCTTTCACCATGCCAGTAAAGTTTCAGTAGCTGATAGTAGAACAGCAGCCTTGTGAATGGATCCTCAAATACAGATGATTTTTTATATTTTGTGGGTTCTATGAAGATCAGCATGAAGATCAGAAGTGGCTCTGCCCAAGGATTCCCAGCTATCTGGAGTCAACCACTGCCTGGTGCCCATCTGCACTTTACTACTAAAGACTTCACTTTCTGTGGAAGTCCTCACTTGCTGCTGCTGGCTGCACTGCAGACACTCAGTCAACAGCATCAATCCAAAAGCATTGAACAGAAGACAGTTACTTTGAATGTAGAGAGGACTGACACAGTTTAAGATGTGGCTTATTGGAGAAGACAAGTTGTCATGACACAAAGCACAAAGCATATCTTTCTAACTCTGCCAGAAATAGTTAAAAGAGAACCGAAGCTCTTCAAGTGTGAGCACTGGAGCTATTTCTTAAATAATTGTGGCAGGCATAAATGAATACAAATCAAGCCTGCTTTCTTCAGATTAACACAGTGTCCTTGAAGAAGAAAAAAAGTCCCAAGACCTCAAACTTGTAATAAAATCTGCAACGGCATCTCTTCACTTTCATTGTTTTGCTTATGCTGACACTGCTGTGATAACAGAAAACAGAAGAAATTACTGTCTAAGTGGAATCATATTTATAGTGTCTCAGCTACATTTTTCCATATGGTTGGATTTGGCTCCCAGAAAAGAGGAATCCATAAAACAGCTACATGCCAGTACTAATTAGCTCTCTCATTGTGATTATTAATCACAATGCCTGATTTACAGCTGGAGGAGCAGGATACCTGATTAACACAGGCCAGTCAGAAAGTGAACCCAACACTGTCTGCAGGCCAAGGTAAACTACAGATTTATGTTCCTTCTCAGTCGCACTGGACAGCAAGTACATCCATACAGCTGTATGATACTGAAACAATTTGAAGGCCAAACTCGAGAGAGATAAACAGACATTAATAATGTGTGTTGTGCAGTTCATGTCATTAATGTAGTGTCACTAGGTGCATACAGGAAATTGAGAAAATAGCTTCTTCTGTTTGCATAGCCTCTTTTATGAAGCAGAAATGTGCTGTCTGAAATTCTGGCCATACGAGCTAACCACTAGGCAGTGGAGAGCAGTGGTGGCTCCTGAAACTTCACCCAGGACTGCAATTCTGGCTAGTATCAACACTAGCAGCCACAGGGCAATCTTTGCTCTGCACCCTGCTCCACATGCAAGGGAGGCTTTGCACTCCAGTCTTCAGGAGCAGCACATCCAAAGTACTGGAGCAAGGAGATCCAAAACACCATGGCTGCCTTAACTTGGTCCTACAATTCGTAAAAACAACCTTCAGTTAAACTCAAGGCCAAAAGAAACATATTCACATCATTTGAAATTCAAATCAAAACAGTGGTTTGAAAACAGATTTTTCCTTGCAGCATCCCTGACTTGCACAGCAAAGGAAGGATTGAAGGTGAGGTTGACCTCAAGGATTTCAATTACCCAGGCTGACATAGGGACAAAATGTAAAGCCAAAACATAAGCAAGGACAACTGCATGGATTTTTTTGCTTCTCTTCTAGTGATTGAAATGAAACAATACCACAGGTAAAAAACATGTATGTATTTGCCCATGGAAGGGGATTGGAACTAGATGATATTAAAGGTCCCTTCAACCCAAACTTTTCTATGATTCCATGACTTATAATGCATTTTTTTTAAAAATGCCCTGCTTCCTGTGTCACTTCACAGGCTATCCCTCTTTCTTCCTGACTCGGACTTGATTGGGTATGAAACAGGGCAAAAAAGTGAATCTAAAGAGTCACAGTGCCTGTGAGCCAGATCTGACACAAATAAAGAGAGCAGGAACCCTCCCTGCCTAGTTCAAGTGGTGCTTTCCCAACCTCACTTCCAGCACACTCATATTTTGGAGCTATTTTGCTTTAGTACAGCAGCCATGGACATATTGTCTGAATGAAATTAAAAATAATATATACAAAGCACTTACGATTGCCCAGCAGAAGAAAATACTGCATAATGGGCTGTCATTGCTGATCCAAAACTAAACCCTGATCAGGGTAGACAAGTATGTTTCAGCTATACTCTCACTGCAAGCAGCCTCATCCCTGTGTAATTTGGGCTGGACACAAGCTGGGATCCAAAGTACCAAGAGTGTGTATCTTACCCCCTGTCACACAAATGCTCCCGACTGCTCTGGTACCCCTGAACTGATTCAGTAGAAAGGCTGAGGGAGCAACCAAAGCTGATCAGCTAGGAGCGTCCTGGACAACCTGGTGCTGATTAACCTCACTTGTGAGACCCTGGTGAGAGGCTCCTGCTGTGCCTGGGAAGAGAGGAGAGGGGGGCTTGAACTGGAGAGCCTGACTCACAAGAAGGTGTTGACAATTCCTGCCCCACGGGAACCATTCTCACCATGTGTGCATCAGCAGTGACTGACACAACCCAAATACCCACCACATGGATTTCAGGCCAAACACCTAAACTCTAAAGTTTTCTGAAACTCCATCATGAGGAAGTGAAGTGACTTGACCAGCTCTCAGACAGGGATGACATCCTTCTTCTGCTCTTACTTTTGCCAACTGTGCACCAGGAAATGTAGCCAAAAATGAGAAAGGAGCAAGGCATCTAAACTCCAACCAAATCCCATGTTACAGATCTAAGCTAAAATGCACCAAATGCACAGTCCCCATCAGGACCAACTATATGGGTGCTGAAGAGGCCAGAGACATCAATGTCTTCAGCAGTGAAGGTGACCACTACGCTGCTGCTGTTTGCACCCAATGATGTTATATCATCCTTGCTCAGAAAACTGGCTTCTGTGAATCCTCATCCTATGTGCAAAATGTCTCTTTTTTCTTTTTTTTTTTTTTTCTTGTTTTGCTTGCTATATAGGGAAATCCATCCTGGAACTGAATGCTTAACATCAATGATTTTTCCTTGATAATTCTGAGTTCTTGCAAGGAATAACCACTGTGTGAATGCTGCATATGAAAAAAAGCTTCATAAAGAAGTATCTAATTTTTTTTAATGCATTCGCTTTTTCTGCTTTTCTTAAAGAATATCAAGAGCATTTCTCAAGCTACTGTAATCATCAGCTATGTCTAGAAAGGTCCTCCCTGCATTAAACATTCCTCAATATTGATAAAGAAGGGAATGAACCATCTAATAAGCAAAGCTTAAAGTCCTGGATTACAGTTTCCAGTGGACACTTGCTGAAAGACAGGCTGCAAAAAACATATCTAAGCACGCGACTAGAAACAGGCTGTTCTCTGCACCTGCACTTGAATTCCATAATGCCAGCAACATTTCCAAGTGCTTACCACTGCTGTTCTGTGCCCTCTGTACCCTGGCATTGATGCACTTGGGTATCCTGTCCCTGATAATCTCTCAGTGTCAGAGGCTTGCCATCTTAAGTGGGAATTGTCCCAGTTACTACTGCTCTTTCATTTCAATAACCCTATAAACAAAAGCCTTTTAGAGACAGCTTCCTGACACCTGGGGAATGAGGGCTAGCTGGGAGGGTAGCATGGGCCAGCGGCATGAGCCCCACTGCCTCCAGAGGGTTGAAGATCAGCAATTCCTTCCTACGCTTCCATAAACACTGCTCTTTTTGGTGTCAGCACAGAGATAGATATGATAGAAGCTAAGATGAGGCAAATGGCTTATCTGCCTAGTTGTCAGAGAGATTTTCCCATGTTATTTGCTTTCTATTGTCAGCCAGGGGCCTTTGCTATAGTATAAACACGGAGTAGATTTAGTGGTTCTATATTTCTGCTTTATTACTCTACAAATATTTATAAAGGTCCTCATAACATTTATTTCTTTAAGCTAAAGTTATTAAGCTTAAATAATTTCCCACAATATAGGAAAAACCTCTCAAATACCTATCTTTTTCAGTTTAATTTCTGCCTATTCCTATTATGGTTTCCCAAGGTTTTTTCCCACACTTTTTTGTATTAATGAAGACATCACAATTCAATAAACTCTGGAACTACCTTACTAGCAAAGCCTAAAGTTGTGCTTTGTCCTGTCTGTAAAGATTTGACCCCAGGGAAGGGCTGTCATTTTCACAATGCTTTTGCACTAAGATGCTGTCAAACAAAATATATTTGTGCATTATATAAGGAACGTGCGCAAAAGTATTTGTGTACTTATATTTCCACATCAGCTACTCTGTATAAATTTGGGTGCACCACTAGAAAAACGAGTCACAGTTCCCATAGATTAAAAAAAGTAAGGTTTTCTAAGCATATGAGGAAAATAAATATGGATAGTTTTTTATAATTACAATTTAGTCCTCAGCTACAGTGACATATTCCCATTTCTGTGATTTGTTTGCTGAGAAGGAGTAAGCATGGCTAGTGATTTTGGTACGGGCCCTTGAAAGTATCTTGCATTGATGAAGAATGGAATTGCAGTTCAGAGTTCAGACCCCACAGTTTCCAAAACTACCAACAGACAAAGTTGGTGCCAGGCACAAACTGAACAAACATTCAACGGAAACCAAATCCCTATTTCAAATTTGACTGCTCATACCAAGAGAAAAGAGGAATCTCCACATTTCCTACTAGATTTCAGGAGAGCTGAAAGAACTTGGAACACATTCTTTATCTTAAATAAATTGTAGAGTTTCGACTTCATGTACATGCTACCAAAGTGTCATGTAACATGTGGTTTAAGGTTTTTTCTCCCTTCTCTTTAAAACTCAAAAATTTGTATTTCAACCAGCATCATCAGCATCTATTATGAAATCTTTTAAAAGGACCATTAACATCTATCATGGGAACAGGGAATTGTAAGAAATAGGTAAACAATACTAGTTGCCTGCAATTGTGGGCAAAAATCATGTCTGGAATTATTGTGCAATGATCCCAGTTGTTGTTGGGACTATGTAAAAATTGTTGGTCCAGATCATGTTCTCTTTCTCTCCTGACATTTATTCTAGGTCATTATTCTGTCACTGATGATTTTGAAACTACAACTGTATTGATTTCGCTTCAAGGTTCAATTATAGTTTCAAGTTCTAGTCTTAAAAATACTCCAAATACTCGCAGCTGTCTAACATAGAGGAGAATGGAATTGTAAATTGCTAGAGAGAGCTGAGATGGGCAAGTCAGTAGCCAGGCTGGAAATGACAGCTCTTTTTTATGGGTTAGCACACCTTCTGTGTTTGCATAACATAACCACTACCTTATAGAAGCCAATATTCACAACTGACTTTGTGGCTTTGCCTTCTGTTGCCCCTTCCCCACCTGTGTCCAAGTCACAAATGCTCTCAGAATGCACAAAGGCATACCAGCAGCCTGTTCCCACTGCTCACATAAGGCATAGCCTTGAGTTGCTCCTAGAGCTTCTCTGTTTTCCGATGCTGCCTTTAAATGTAATGCTTGTAGAGCACAAGTAGACATCGAGCAACAAAAGTGAGGAGTTAACCAGGGTGAGACTGCAGTCAGCCTAGTATTTGCTCCTAGATTACTATAAACAAACATTTGTCATCACAAGGAAGTTACTGGCCAGAAGTACAGAACAAGAGTGATTTTGTGTGAGGCAAAACAAGAGCTGTATTTATTTATATTGAACTTAATTAAAGACTGAAGCTCCCTAAGAGTGATCTGCATATCTCATGCAATCTACTCACACCAGCTGACACAAACAAGGAAAACAGAGAGGCAGGACACTATCTCTAATTCTTGGTAGGTGCTCTGTTAGTGACACAGCAAGGAATCTATGAGTAACTGGTTAGGAGATTCAGAGCAAAATAAGAGAGAAAAATAAGACACATGGAACTAGCAATTTTGAGCTGGTAAGAGCCTGTAAACCTCACCAATGGCTTCTAGTACTTATAGCATTCAACATATAACACATAATTTAAACCCACTAATCCTGTTCAAGTGTTGTATTAAAGCACTGGAAACTCCTCTTGACTTCAGCAAAAGTGGAGCTTGATGAAAACTTTACCAGGTTCTTTCATCACCTTCCAGAATGGCATCATTATCCATAAAACATGCCTAAAGCCTCCAACCTTCACCACTCTTGAAGAAGAGTAAAACTTGAATGTTGTTCCAAAAGAAAGTGAGAATACAAATTAAAAAGACCCCTGAGAGGTTTCTTCATGAAAAGTTTGAGTACTTCTCAATATTTGTACCTTCTTTTATCTACTGAAGTTGTGCACAAGGGAGCAATCATGAGCAATATGTGTCAGTTGGGTATTTGGAAAGCAACGTAAGACCTGCCATCAGCAGCTTTCGGCTTCATATCTGCTTTTCAAGCCCATCCAAGACCACTCAAAGAACAGCACTAGCACTCTGCTGGCAATATTGACCACTGATTTTGCCTTATACTAATAAAATAATAATAACACAACCTTTTTACAGTAGGAATTCAGACTGTACATAATGAGGCTGCAGTGATCACTTAAAATATTCGTCATTTAGACCACTAACTAAAAAAGATGAACCTAAGGAAAATCACAGCATATATACACAAAAGCTCAAAAAATATTAATGCTGCTAAAATCAAGTTATCTGTAACAAAAATAACAAGTGCAAGGAAAAAGAAATTCTTAAGCCATTGCAATGCTGTTCTTCATAGTACCACACAATCCAATACGCCATATTTTTCAAATTATGCAGGTACACATATAATTAACATTAAGTATGCAGTCTGTTGATTCATGTGCTTTTCATGATTATTGTTCAGTGTTTTGATCACTGGATTATATTCAACAGGTATAACTAGTCTCCTGGAACTCAGTATCTCAGCATTGTGTTCCCCTCCTACTATCCCCACCTATACTATAAAAGCTTCATGATGCAGTGAGCAAAATATGCTTGCAATGGGACAAGTAGTCTTTGGTTTTTTAACAAGACTGACAGGATCAGTGTAACCCAATTCTTGCAGCTACAGACAGAAGAACCTGCCAGAGAGAAACTTTGAATTTACATGTACTTAGCACACATTTATTTTTAAAATAAAACTAATTACAATATCTGTTATGTCACAGACTCAACAGGCCAGCACTCCTGAAAGCAGGTTTGAGGCTTCTGTTGGCACAAAGCAGTTACACATGCACAAAAATCTCTAGATATAAAATAATAAAAAGGGACCACTGTGTTCAATTTCAAGATGTTTTCAACCCAGCCCTTGGGTTTACTACTATGTTCTCCACTGGAATCCGAAATTATAGGAAACAAGGGAGCTGCAGCCAGTAAATAACTAATTCTGTCTTCAGACTGTCTTGTTCATAGAACATGCTATGGACAGCCACGCACAGCTCTAGCTCTTGTGGCAGGTCTCTTTGACCATTGTGACACAAAAGTCACGTAAGATCCGTTTTATGTCAGCATGGGTATCTAAATTATATTGCTATCACATCTTAGTACATATCAAGCTCTAAACACATATTTGTTTCCTCATAGGGAAGATCACAAAAAGGAGACCTCAGCAGACCACAGCAGTTGAAAAACCAGAGAGATCCATATCAGATGCCCATCTGAGTGTTGAGCAAATATCTCCGCTGGTACAACTAAGTAGCTTTTTAAAATGTCATATATGTTTCCCATAATCATATCAAATCCAATGTCTAATATTCAACAAGGACCCCAAATCAGTCCTATAAGTAAACTGCATGTGACTCACGAATCACTGTGTCTTAAGACCCTAAAACAACATGGGCTTCTTGTAGAGGTGGGGAAGGAAGAATACAACATTTCCTGGTGTGCCTCAGAGCTCAGTTTCAGGGTTTCAGCTTGAATGAGTATCGACACTGGCATAAGAGTACATAAGTCACCCTATTGACTAAACTCTCTTTTTTGTGTGTGTGTGTGTGAAGATAACATAGCCAACAGCACATTTGGATGGAGAAACACTGTTCTGGCTTCTACTTCTCCTAGCTCTACAGTCTTCTCTTTTGCACATATGATTGGAAGAAGATGGATCAGAGGGACATCATGAGCCAGTTTACTGAACAAATACCCCCAGCCCCATTGGACATGAAAAAATCTTCACTGTTTGTGGGTTCCACCCAGTTGAATATGAGATATTTCAGTGAGATATTTCACCTGTCCATTAAAATAAACAGACATTGTAAAAGCATTTAAGGGCTTCAGAAAGCCTAAATCCAGCCACTGCACAAGTATGGCTGGAATGTTGTTTATAGTCTTCTGAAAGCTCACATAGTAGGAAATGCTCACTTATGCTGTAAAAATTGTGAAAAATACTTTTTTTGGATCACCATCTTTTAACAAAACTATCAGAGATACTTTTAAACAGAGTTCCTTTAACCAAATCTAAAAAAAAGCCCAATCTGGTCACCCTTATCCCTGCACAGGTACTTACTGGCAGTGTTGAGTTCAATATCATGGAAAGCATCCAAAAAGGTAGGGGTGCAGTTTTCCTCCTGTTGTATGCAGACCACTGTCAGCTCTTGGTGGCAGGAGAGGCTGACAGAGCTTGCACCCTCACACTTCAGTTTTCTGGATGTTCTAACCACTAAAGCTCAGGTCAGGCTGGGGCAAGGCTGATCTCTGCTCCTCCTGCTGAAGCTTATTCAGAAGTATATTAAGCAAGAGGGAGTCCAATGCTGCCTCCAAATGAAAAACTGTCACCTGGGAAGGGAGAAACTGAGCCCTGTTTCAAAGTCTGCTGTGGCTTTTCAGTTGAATTTGGGAGAGGTTCTTAAGAAGAAAAGGCACAGTCCTCTCATCGTCCAGCCAGTCTCTCAGGAAAAACCTGGCAATACCATCTAGGCACACAAGTCCATCTGAAGCTGAAGAAATGCCCTTAGAGGCTTCAGGTACAGGTTGAGAACCTCTCTGTAAATTTGTGTATTGTTTTCTTAGATGACCAAGATATAACTAGTGAATTAAGGAATGAAACACACAAATTAGGGTGCAAGCAGGAATTCAACCCTGAACCTCCTTAATTACAAAAGATGCCTTCAGAAGTGGGTAGTAGGGCCAGACTTCGCGAGCGAAGATTTGGAAAAGGTCATTAACCCTTTGAGCCTGCACAGTGGATTTTTTTATTTTTTTTTAGGTGAGACACAGTGTGCACTGAACTGAGCCCACCCTTTAATCCTGAGGTTCATCTGCCAGGGCCGAGCAAGCTTGGACAGTGGCAGTGAGGTCCTCAGGACGTAGGTTTGTTTAGAGTGACCTTCTCTTAGATGGATTGCCTTACAGGGCTGACGAGCTCCATCTGCCCGGGGGGCTGGGAATCGAACCCGTGTCGCAGCGGTGAGAGTGCTGCACCCTAACCACTAGACCACCAGGGGCCCCATCAGAAGTGGGTACCACATTACCAACAACATAAAGTGTATTTCCCTAACAAAGACAAGTACTGTAAAATCATAGGAGAGCCTAGTCTGGAGGGGACTCCGAGAGATCGTGCAGTCCAGTCTTTTATGGGAGAGGAAGCCTAGATGAGATTATCTAGCACCCTCACAGTAAAGACTTTCTTCTTTATATTTAACCTATTTTCCCTTCTTTCAATTTGTACCCATTACTCCTTGTCTTATCACTACAGTTCCTAATGAAGAGTCTCTCTCCAGCTTCCCTGTAGGCCCCCTTCAGATACTTCAGATACTGGATGTTTATACTCTTTTTCTTTAAGTATTCCAATTTTTTTAAAAACGTTCTGGATAAGAGGCAGTCATCTCATACTATCCTGTTACAAAACACATTAACTTTTTGCTCATCCTACTAAAATACAGGAAACAGAAAAAAAAGTCACAAAACGTTCCTTAGGAAGCTGCTCTTTCCTTCCCCTTTTACAACACTGCAGCCTCGAAAATTCCAATATTCAAGCTCTAATGACTATTTTTGCTTTCAGTATTAAAATATAAACATCATGCATGCAACTGGGCACCTAGAACAGTGTGGGAAAACCTGGGCAGCAGGTTTGGAGTACTGAACCTTAAGCATGAGCTGCAGTTATATTCCCCTGGGTTATCCACGACAGCGGCCTTGCCTCTGCCGTCCTGGGAGAGGGAACATCCTGCTTGACCTTGCTGCTCCCACAAAATGGGTCTGGGCTGCTGTGCGACAGGCTGTCCTGAAATGAATCCAAACCGTGAATTCTCTGTGACAGTTTGTGGCATCTGGGTGACTCAGACAGCCTCTGTGCCCGAGGCTGTTCCAGTGCAGGCTGTGATTTTGTTAACGTCACAATTTAAGTAGACTTGGGTCTTGTTAGCAGTAATGATGGACTCCCTGAAGGAAAACCAAGGTGGCATAGGAAATGATGTCATTTCATTATCAGCTCTGAGAAGGGGATAATTACATTTGTCTTCTTCATACTGAGATGACCCTGGTCCTTCAGAAGGCAGCTGGCAATCTAACCTCCAGCAGCATGCTCATGCCATGCCTCATCATCTGCTAATTTTCACAGTAAAGGCATCACTCAAGGTGACCCAAGCCATCACTAACAGACAAGATCTCCAGCTGGACATCTACACCAATGTCCAGTGGACAGCAGCATGCTGGGGGCATTGGACATGTTTGCAGCCCAGATTCAAACATATATAAAACAAGTCCTACTTACTTCATGTAAATGTAACCACAACAGCCTGTCAATGCAGATGGCTCAACAAGCAATATAACACAGAATAGTCTTACAGACACAATGAGAAAATTTCCTCTGGTTCCAAAATATCTGCCTCAGCCTGACATGGATGCTGAGGATTAAAGAAAAATGAGTAGACAGACTAAACAAAATTGGTAGTGCATTTAAATATTTATATTAGAAATTGAGACATGGATTTCTGTTTTAGTAATTTTTTGTAATGCCTTGGACCAGTGGTTGGTGGTTTACCTATCTTCAGCTTCTGAACTTCCTTAACTGCCCTGAAACAAGTTTGCTGCCTGAAGGGCAAAGCCAGACATTCAGAACTGTGTGCTTCTAAGAGTGCAATATAGAGAGAAAAGAAGGAGGTGGAAGAAAGGGAAATAAATACCTAACAATTAGTGATTGTAAACAGAACGGCCTTGTGCCAAATTATGTTCTTATTTCTTTAAAAGCTAATTGAAGCTGTTACAGCATCATGTTGGAGGGTTTTCTGAGTACTTAGATAGTGACATTAAGACAACCTTCCAAAATTGAGCACAAACTATTCTGCAAAGGTTAGCCACATTCAGTCTCCAGAGATGGTGCTGCTTCCTGAGGGGTTGTCTGCAACAGGGAAATACATGATTACTGTAGTGGTTGTGGAATGACACCTTAGGTACACTATGTATATTATACATGTAGACACATGCATCTGAGAATAATGTCCCAGGAGACATGCCTGGGTAAGAGTATTCACCAGAGAAGCTACCCTAGAGTAAGAACAGTATTGTCATGTCACCAAACTTTATTATGGATTAACTTCCCTGTGTGTTTAAACCATCTTTTTGGGATAATTTCTGTCCCTTCTTCCCTGTCCTTTCTTCTGGGCACCAAATGTCTCACTGTTCAATGTCTGGGTTTATGTGAGAGCCAGGGTCTACCCCTCAACATGTCACATCTTGAAAACAAATTACAGGTTCACCTTATTTAATGCGTAATAAAAAACACTTACTGCCTACAACGTTTTTTGTTCAATGTCTCCCACAACACAGGATTTGGCTCACTTTTGGATTCTTTAAACTACCATAACACAAAAAGGACTAAGAATAAAAACAGTCCCATAGAGCCCTAACCATAGGAAGGTTTTATTCTCCATTGGATACCTCAGCATCTCTAGCAAAAAGAAGAGAGGAGAATGAAAATAACAGACACCCACCTACCTTATCAAAGCACAAAAGAGGGTGGGATTTCAAATGTCCATGTGTTTCTAAAGATGCAGAATCACAGGTCATCTAAATTTTTGTGCTCAGTCCTGTACCTGACAACTCACCACTGGCTTGCAAGGGTGAGGACCATTTCTCTGCAATGTGACAATTTCAGAAGACCTGGAAGAAGCACTCTTTGCAAAGCAGCCAGAAGGGAGGGGAGAATAACATCAGCAACTGCTTCCCTGGCACAGGGGACCATAAGCAGCACAGCTGTTCTTTTTGGAAATGTCAGAGAGGGGAAAAAAAAAGGTGCCGAGGGAGTTGTCATCAGCAGACAGCACAATATGTGATTCCAGAATAATGCTTCACACAGTCATAATCTTTTCTTGAAAACATTGCTCAGGGAGACAAAGACTGACTAACTTTCCAAATAGCAAACAGTTGCTTGAAAAACGGACATGTAAGCTATATAATCACTTAGGATCCAGTTTACCTGTTTCTCTCTGACAAACGGGAGCACAGGCATGTCTCAGTGCAGAAGCTGCAGCTGAGATAGCCCTAAATCAGCACTCTCCTGCTTAGTCACAGTCATGTCTACAGAATGTCAGTAGGAGGATTTCGGATCATACCCATGGCTCTACCTGTCTCCCTTCATCTGCCTCCTTGGCAAGCCACCTGATCCATGCAGGGCCAGTTGTTCCACAGAAAGCAGAGAAATGTTGTTTGTTCCTGGGCTCTGCAGGAAGGCATGCACCTTCCGAGGCAAAACACTATCTCAAGGTTGTTTTGAAATCCTGCTGATGTATGCCCATGCAGCAAGCCAAAGCAGGTCTCAGATGGACACGGGCTGTCTCCTGTCCTCCTTGATGCCTGGGGCTTCCCCAGGCAGGAGGACGGGGACAGACAGAGGGAGGTGTGTCATATGGTGCCAGACCTATCCCACTCTGAGGCACTGCCAAGAGGTAGGGAAAAAAAACACACTGAGGTTTTTTGAAGGAAGAAACTGCAAACCCAGAATTTCCCTTCAGTCAACAGAAAAAACCTCTAAACCTGGGCCTTCCGTTTCCTTGTGCCTGGCACACCAAGGTGAAATAGAGAAGTCAAAATGATTTCTGCTTCATCCCCATCATTCTAGTCAAACAGAGGGGTTGGTGAGAGGGGGGTAGGATTAATCCCTAGCCTACAACTATGCTGTTCAGCTTCTTCAGTAGCTTATGAGACGTGCAGCAGATCTGTTCACCCCCAAACCCCTTGAAGCTATC
The DNA here is from genome assembly GCF_001604755.1 of Lepidothrix coronata. Lineage (NCBI taxonomy): Eukaryota > Metazoa > Chordata > Aves > Passeriformes > Pipridae > Lepidothrix > Lepidothrix coronata. The sequence goes on along the minus strand of NW_016690180.1, from coordinate 6,828,780 downwards.
TGTAGTGACGTGGATGACCCCTACAAGGACTTAACAAGCTTCCATGCTGAAGACAGAGACCTTTTCGCACCCTTGCCCTTAAGGGGCAGATCTGACCATTCAGCAATGGGACACTGTTTTATCGCCATCCTGCTACTCTCCCAAAAATATTCTACTCCAAAGGGACTTTCTGGTCAGTGCGAAGGTCATAGAGTTTGTGTCTGTCAATGCAGGGAGATAAATTTCAACAAAAGAAAGCATGAGAAAAGTCCTGATTTTTTAAGATCTGTTGTCATACAGCTACCATTGTCACAAGGGATAGGAAAAGTGCAGTCTGAGGTTTTACAAAGCTCCCACACAGGGGTGTGTATTTTTTGAGGGAGGGAGAGGTTGTCACAGAGATTGCAGAAGCTGGAGTCCATGGCATTTTATTCATATTGTTTCAACTCATTCACCCACATGCCCTCAAGGGATGTTCTGTTTTTTAAAATTGCTGTTTGTGCTAAAAACTGCATGCTGTGAATTAGTGTGGTTAGATGCTCCTTTCTCAAAAATATTTTTTTTGATCTCTATTATTCCATCTCTCTGCTCTATAGGTGTAAAAAATAGAAGTTTGTCCATGTATGCAAAACCTTATTTTCTTCCAAATTCATTCAAATGAAATTCAAGAGAGTAATTTGTTGAAGTCAATGGGATAATATCTGTATAGTACGAATTTAAGTGAGGAAAAAATCAAGCACATTGATACTACTCTGTTTTCATTACTTCTTCCATACTGTCCTCTGTCTAGGTACTGGAATAGCAGGCAGAGAACAACTAGTGCGAGATTCTTGAACCAAACAAATCAACTAAGCAAGAGGAATTGAACGATATAGGGAGAGAACTTACGATCCTTATTTTTTGTCTTATTTTATTCTCACCACCTGTAGTGGGTTTTGTAGGGCAGTTTGCAACTCTTTTAAGAATTTCAGTCCAGACAGTAATTTAGGCAGCAGATCAGTTGATAAAACTCTGATTAGATGTCAGCTCTTCAACTGAGCTATTTTCATGGCCTGCCTTAACCTATGTTTAGTCTAACAGATAAATATTTAGAGTTCACCAAGACTGCTGAAGTGAAGTTAATATAAAGAGAGTCTCACCAAATCTGGTCAATCCATACAGGTTTCCTTGTTTTTAGCCTTCAGCTCTACATGTTTTGCTGAAATTCAGTTCTGAAGCTTATATTCACAATACATTACTCATACAATAATCCATAAATTTAAATTAAGAAACATAACCAGCTCAGAATTTTGCAGTGCTGCAATGGTGCAAAGTGATGGAAGACACATGGCTTGGTGTTTTCAGCATTGTTGGAGTCAACTACAAGGGTCTTTAACAGATCAAATCAGCCAGTTTCTCTCTTTCCTTTTCTTTCTTACTCTCCTTGAACAAGACAAGACACTCAAGGGAATAGCCCTTCCATAGACTGTTTCACAGACCAGTCAGGTACTTGGAGACAAAAGAAGGGAGCAGACAGGGTATTTCCACCACTACAACAAAGAGGACAGCACTTGTGCAGCCCCGGCAGAAGTGTCTATCAATGGACTAATTGAATTTACCAACTTCAAGTGACTTTGACATTACAGTTGTGTAATCTCTATTCACACTTCAGTCCAAGAGCACCTTGTGTTTTTAAACCAGTTCCGTTCGCCTTTACCAGAGAAAAGAAACATGTTGCTGTCCTGCTGTGTGTGTTCAAGGCCACACTTCCTGGATAACCTTGATCTCTTGGTACTTCTGGACCCAGTGGGGCAGACGTGTGGGAGAGGCAAGAGGCAAGGGCAGAGGTGTGAAGAAAACAGGAATTGAGAGCAAGCAAGGGAAAGACAAAGATTTAGAGTAGCCAGAAGTAGTCAGGTGGAAAATGGCTAAAGAAACCAAAACACGGCCTGGCACTGGTGATGACAGAGACTGAATGAGCTTTACAAGTCATGTCAAGGGAACCAACAGAAGAACCTATTTTAAGACTTTCAAACCTGCATCTTCTCTCAAAACATAAATCTTCTCTCAAAACATAAATAGGGCAGAAACAGCCTATTCGTGCTTGGCAGGTATTGTCAAGAAAGTTTACACAACTCTGCATAAAGATAAGCACCTGTTTAAAGAGCAAACTTATTTCTACCCAACATACAAGCAAATTGAGCTCCCTCAGCACAGGCAAAAAAACTTTCATGCTGTCAGCTGTGAGTTTTCTTGGTGTTGTAAAGCACCACAGGGCACAAAATCACTATGGTATTTTTTGTGTTAGTTGTCAACTGCTATTTCCTGGGGATTTGAATAACAGAGGAGACATGAAGCACAGGAAAATCTGAACAACAATTATCAGCCCTTAACAAAAAGAAAATCTGTGAAATGCATTTTCTCTCTAAGAAATAGACTATTGACCTCTCTCCAATATTGAGTTAGCGAAAATACAAAGGATGTAACTAAGCGTGTGCTGGAGTGGAGAGAAAGGGAGGGGAAGGGAAGGCAGGGGAGGGGAGGGGAGGAGAGGACAGGGAAGGGGAGGATATGGTGTTGCGAAATAGGTGGAATAGGAGCAAATGTTTTTTGAAAATATCTGGTATGGATTACAGTTCTTCAGTTCTAGAGGAGGGTTTCTTGCTCTTGGCCTCCCCTCATAAATTTCTTTTTTTCATTTAGGTCACATTAATTCAAGCCTCGATTATAAAAAAGGCAAATCTGCATTTGTTTGTTTTGTCAGCTCAACATATTAAGTGCAAGTTTATATGTACACAATATTTCTTGTTAAGTGCTGTGTCCTGCTTTGGTCTGTTCTCCTCTGATTTATTTTGAACTCAAAGACCATAACTGTAAGTGCCTTCAAACTTACAGATACTTAGGCCACTGAGGAAAGAGCAGAAAAAAGTGAAATGCAGGAACCATTACTGTCCAACTTCATTACATTCATGCCTTGGAAGGATAAAATAAAAATGTACTGGAATTTAATCTCCTCCGAGGGAAGAAAGTGAAAGCGGCATGTTTGTTAGAAACAGCACACACTCAATCCAGTAAAAATCATCAAGATATGCAAAATTTAAATGCCATTTAAAAATGGATACTGAGAAAATCTACAGACACGGCATCAAGAAAAGTACATTTGTTTGGCCATATCCTTGACCCGTGACAGCACAGTGCAGGTGTAAAGCAGATGTGGAGAATACAGCATATTTCCAACACTGGAGGCTGTGCAGGATGTGCAGGACCCTGCTAGTCCTAAATCAGGGTCCAGGTTGCAGCAGAGGGGCACAAGGATGGCATAGATTGCAGTAGATACCACTGGGCATCCACAGCAAGATCTTCTCAGCATATCTAAACTGATTTACTAATGTTGTTAGTATCAATATTTTCATCACAGGCTGCATTAGAGCAAAGTAACAGCAACTTTCAACTCAAAGTTTCAACTCTGCTCATCCCCACAACAGATCCTGAAGACAACTGTAAGCACAGCAGTACCAAGAACAAAAAAAGAAATGCCAGTATATACATACTGCACTTTTTATTTATTTGTTATTTGTTTTGCAGTAAATACAAACCAGGTAGTAATGCTTGAAGGAGAGATGTGCCAGTTGTTTAAACCAGAACCACTGGTGACGTTCCTTTGGGAGCCGACACGGGCAAGTCACAACCAACTCCTGGGATTCCCACTCCCACTGCAAAACCTGCTTGGCGAAGGGCTGGGTTGCAACATGTGCTTTTCATACAGAGCACTTATTTCTGACTGTAATTTAGCTGCTTGGCAGGAGGTGCTTATACATATCAAGCGAAACAGCCTTGCTCATCCATATCAACCTACACATCCTCGTATAATAGCAGCAGCACAGCATAGTCTCTGCTTCCAGTGGTCTCCCATGGATCACAGGATGGATTTGGTTAATCACGCCCATCTCCTTTCCATTAAAGCCTGCTCCACAAGGGATGTTTTCTGACCTTTCATACTATTGAGTTATAAAATACACAAGCAAAGAGGCCTCTCTGGATGTTTCTGTGAAACCATTCCACTACTCCTTTTACATGGGAAGAAAGTTAAAAACAGTGGGACATCACTAGTGCTGGCTTAATATTAAAAATGATGTCTAGCAGTAATGCTTATCACATATGGGAGGAGAAAAGAAAATACCTGAATTTTAAAATTAGTACTGTCTGTTCTTGATAAAACACAAAACAGAACCAGGCCATCAGTTTACTAATCTCTGTTCACTAAGTTCTGCAGAGGAGAGAGGAAAATACAACCCATGGAGCATGTCAGATTCCCCTTGTCCTCTAAGTAAGAGATTACTAAATTATTGAAATTCTATATTAAGAATATATTACACACTGTCTAGTAAATGATGGGACTACAATGCATAATATAAAGAGAGGTGTAAGCCTCCCAATACGTGCACAAGAAATGACTTGCTGATCTAAAATGCTTGCCTCCTGCCAACATGATTTCAAGAGAGTGGAGGAGGGAAAAGCAATTTCCAAAGTAATACACTAATGTTTGAATTTTTTAGATGAAATTTATAGCTCTAAAGACATTTTATTCACTTATTTTACATTATTCAGGTAAATAATATACAGTGAATTAGCAATATACAGTGAATTAGCAAAAGAACAAATAAAAATTAAGCATGGCTCCAGCAACTGCAAACATCTTGTCTTAGCCTACTTCGTGCCATGTGTCACGACAGCGTCATGGAGCAAGACAACTCCATTAAGACAGAGGATTCAATTGTGATTTCTTACTCCTCACCCAAGTATTTTCTATACTCAGCTCAGTGTCTTGATAAAAAGAAGAGAGAATGAATACCAGAGCAGATACAGTCAATGCAATGTGTGATCATTACAAATCTGGTTGTCTGCCAGCTCTGCTGAGAAGAACATAACCTTATCAATAAAGTTTGAGGATGCTGCCAACAGAAATCCAACTGAAACGAGAAAGAAATTTCCTAGAAATATGACTTGACTTGCCCACTTCTACAGTCAGCCTATTTTCCTTCATAGTGGGAGGATATATTGTACAATATGTATGGATGCTTTACAGTTTTGGTTGGTTGGTTGGTTTTTTTAATGAAAAAGTTGCACAGCATCTGTTGAAATCTCCAGCCATTTCACTGGGCTGCTCCTGAGCTCGCCTCACTCTATTTTCAGAATCAGTTGTCAATTAATAAATTAAATTAATGGATAAAGCACATTCCAGGGAGAGCCCAAGGATTCACTCATAAAATGCAGTCTTCACCAGCTGCGACTTTGCCAAGGCTTATGGGTGTATTCAGCTTTCTAATATGTTTTGAAAGAAGTTCACATTCTTAATCCTGAAACAGAGTTCAGCTCCAAGCCAGGAGTCCTTTGGTGGCAGTGGGGGTTTAGTCATGACATAAGACATGTCATTGACCAACAGATACCTCCACTGAGGTACAAGTTCAACATAGAGGGACAGCCTGGACCCTCCTTTTGAAACAAGCCCCAAGCAGTCATACATGTGCTGTCATACAGGCTGTTATTAGTCCAGCATTGCTGCTAATGTTACTTAAAAACCTTTGCTTTTGTATGCTGTACTGTTGGCATCCTTGTGCATGTCACTGCATGGCTCAGGGAGGCAGTATGGACATGCAGTCACATGCCAAGATGCAGAAAATCAGTTCTAGCTCCCGAACAATAACTCTTATCATGAAGAAGGTCATGAAACACAGCTGGCTATTCTGTGGACCTGGGACCTTGAAGGCAGATTCCCCCAAAAGGTCAAGAGTGTTAAAAAAATCCAAGAAGACCCTCAGATCTGCTAGTCTGCTTCCCTACAGTGAAACAAGCTGTGTTGCAGCTGATCTCCAAACAGTATTCAGAGCAGGATTTAAGCTATGACAGGCATAAGAGCTCTGCAAGAGCAGTGCTTATCCTCACGTTGCAGGACAGCCCAGTTCTGGCAGATTTGTCAGAGAAATAGCTCAAGGGAAAATATCCTTGTCATGCTGCCAGTGCCAGTGTTAAACTAGGTTAATTGTCAGAGAGATGCAGAGGTCGGCCAAACTTGCAGCATACGGCCTGTGTGGCTTAATGTCAGACAAGAAATGAGAGTCTGCTGCTTGTGAGTAACCACTGACCACCTGCAACTCCCCTCACCTCACTCCTTCCTCCTACCCCACCAGACCTTTGGTGCTTTGCCCTCTCTGGTCCCCATTCCAAAGTGGATTTCCTGTTGTGAAGCCACCTCCAAGTGGAATAAGATTTGACCCCTCTGTGTTCCTGTTACACAGGCAAAGCTTGTAAGCACACTTCTTTTGATCAGCCTACATAAAAATCAAACGTAACTGAGACATAAGTCATTAATGAAAAGAAACCTTTCTGCCAACCATAATTGTTGCATTGCATTTCCAGGTTGGCAGAGTTTCACTTTTTTTTGGTTGGCTCAGGTTTTAATTTTGGCAACAAAATGTATTTTTTGAGATTGAAGCTGGCCAACGTCAGCCTTTTCCAAAGGTGTGAGAAGCCTTGAGAAAACACTCCAGAAGAATAAAAGGTCTAATTCTGATCTCAGGTATGTGTAGGTAGCTGTGAATGAAGTAAAGGTGGCTTTCTTGCATGAATAGAAGGAAATGAAGGAGATCTTTCTCAGTCTATGATTGAAATGCCAACTTTCCTGACACACAAAATTCCCAGGCAGAATCAACAAATCCTTAGTGCTCTCAAAGGGTTTTTGGTTTCTGGAGCTGTTCCAAATGAATTTATTTCTGCACCTAGAATCACAGTCCTGGGGAAAAAGATGCTAACCAGTAACACTCATACCACAAAAACACAGCACTCTTTAACCTGAGCTATGGAACCAGGAGGGATGTGTGGGTGGGGAAAGGTACTGTCTCTGGGAGAGGGTGGCAGACAGTGGGGGAGACATCCAGACCCCACCATGCTGCTTAGGGGAAGGCTCTGCATATTTGACAGAGGGCAATTAGTCTTTGGCAAGGATGACTGGACCCAGATAGTTCAGTCAATTAAATGACTACTTTCTGCTGGACGTCCCATGCTAACTGCACAGTCTGTATCAAGCACTCCTGAATACAACACTTAGTGTATTTAGAAAATTCAATTTGGGCACTTCAATACTATGAGTTTAGACTACAATCCCTCCTGTACTTTTAACAATAATACAGAATATTTGCAGTTCACACATATCGGCTTCTACCTGGGGGCTTTCAGGCCTTATTCATGCTAAAATCTCAAGCTTTCCTGTGCAAGTTTAAAGGCTGGAAATACAAAGGAGAATGACAGAGGCAGGATCAAGGCACGAAAGATGAGGGGAATAAACAAAACTGAGGACCAGAAGAGGTATGAAGCAGAAGACAGGATTGGAAGAGCAAACGAGAGGGCTGGTGGAGTGAGGTCAGACAAACTGCAGTGAGGGAACAGGCTGGGAAAGGGACACTAGTAGCTCTTTGGTGGAGATTTTGGGAGAGAGCTCAGAATTCTCAAGGCAAACCAGCTTCCTGGTTCCCTCCTGGCCTCTGTGAAGCATAGAGGTGAAGCTAACGGGTAGTCCTTGACATGTTCATGCCTTTCTGCTTTAATTCATCTCAGTTCTGCTTTCCCTAAGAGACATCCAATTCTAATATCCTGGAAAAGACCCTTTGAATTTTATCTATGTGCTTTGTCCTGGCTATTTAATGCAGCTATCCTAAACATTTCATTTATATTTTCATTCAAGAATATTTCCATTCAAGCCTTGCTTTCCAGCACTTTCAGCTTTAATTAACCTCACAGCTTAATTCTGCTACAGATTTCCATATACGCAGCTTTACACAGAGTAAGGAGGCCAACACGTGGCTTTTGCAGTGGACTAACAAATGAGCCGAAAAGGTGCTCCAGGCTTATCAATTTTGTCACAAATAATGCATGTCCTGTGCTCTCCAGCCTCTATTTGGCTAATTTCACAAGGACAGACTTGAAGTCAGACACAAGTTTCCCCACTGAGTTGAACAGAAATTAAATAAGTTTGCTGCACAGTTCAGCTCAGTGCTGGAAGGGGGCTGGAGGGTGCACCTTATTGTTTTTACCATAAAAAAGGCGTGCTCAATGACACTTAGAAGACAGCTGCAACTTGCATCTCTTCAAACTGAATGAACAGAGAAACTAAATTTTACTAGTTCTTCCAGCCCAAAGTGCTGTTTTGAAATTTAAGAGAGTAGTTATCATATAAAAGTTACATGGGAAAACTTGAGCCAGTTAATTTGGTGAGATTCCATTGACTGTTTCATGTAAAACTCCAGAAGGATAAGGAAAAAAAGTACTTTTTTCTGCACAAGGGTGTAGGTTATGCATCTCCCCCAGACAAACAACAGATTTTAAAAAATAATGGCTTGATTCAGATTAGTGGGATAGATCTAGCTGGTGTATTACAAGAGAGGACTAAGGCCAGGAGCTGTTTAATCCTTGGAGAAAAGCAGTGCCAGCAGGAGCGGCTGCCACAGGCTCCCCAGTGCTCGACCTGTGCTGAGCACACGCGATGCCCAGAGCCCTCCCAGGCACTCACTCGGTCAGCATGGCCACGTGCCCAGCTGGGATCAGGCTGAAAACCAACCTATGCTTTCCATGTGATTGAGGTCCCTGAGGGGACAAGGTGAGGTTAGTCACTGCCTAGGCTTGCAACTCCCTTCTCCTCAATTTTATTTCTAAGCTCAAGGTGCAGAAAACCCTGCTATTGAGAAATACTCTGCTACACAGCTCTCATGCTATGAAGTGAGAGGGACGGTGACAGTGTGAGCAGTGCCACCAGGCCCTCACAGTCAGGAGAGCCTCCTACAGTGACCACAGACTGCCTCTTCAACCATATGTCTTTTTTTTAAATGGAGGGAATAACATAACCTGACTCAAAAGAATGCTTGGGCAAGTATTCTCTTTCTGAAGATATCTTAAAGAGAGCAGATGCTTGTCAAAGCCACTTTACAGGGATATAAAGAAGAAGGCATGGACCCTGGGGTGGGGTCTTCTCAACACCCATGTAGATCCTTACAATGCTGAGAGCCATTGGGCTGGTGTGGCTACATCCCACCCCCTTCTTAGAGGTTTCACACAGGAGACCTCACAGGTTTCTCATGTCTTTCTGCCGGAGGTTTCCATGGGCTTCTCCTCAGGAGGGAGGACCTTGGCTTACTACATGCTGCTCTTCATGATTCGGCTGAGAGCAAGGACAAGAACATCATCTGTGCCAATATCTTTGCTGGGGGCAAGGGAGGGACAACAGGCAACGACCAGGGAAATAGTTTTAGTGCAGGCGACAATATCAGGAGGTATGTATTTGCTTGCTGAGAATGTCTATAATTATTAGACTGCTAATAGAAAATTAAAAATAGTGGCACCTATAAGCTGTCCTATAAAGTGCCACTACAGCACATCCACACACCTCTCTTTCCTATCCATGTGGCATCCAGCTAAAGTGCAAAGGTCTGGCACAGTCTTTCCCCAACTTCATTTCTCCTCTTCAAATCTCCTAAAATCTCCTCTTTATTTCTTAGATGAATTCCAGAACTTGCGTCTCCAGATGGATTTTGGGCTATAGTGTAATCCTTATTCCCCAAGCTGCCCACTCTGCACTTAGGAACAAAAACGCCTTCGAATCAAAGCCAACCTCAACAGTGCAACAAAAATAACATAACCTTTGTTTGAAGGGAAGAGATGGATTGTGTGAGAGGGAGAGCAGTATGAATCCCAGTGCCTCTATTCCTCCTCTTGCACCAGCGCCAGTGATGGTAACTGCATCCCCCACAGTCCTCCAGCTCTTCCCTTGTTGCTTGCAAACCTGTCATCCCCCTCTTCCTCCTCGGCTGGTATCTCTGGTGGCTGACAGCCAAGCAAATAATGAGTCCTGACTGAGGGTAGTATTTTTACTGGCCAGCAACCAAAGAGAGTGTGATAATAATAAAAAAAAGTTTTCTGCCTCCTAAGGTCTAGTTTGAGCTGTGATGCAAGCCATACTACATACAGCAGATTCTCTTCAATTGACTGTGGGGAAAGATTTATGAAGCTGCTTCTGTGGGGTTTGGGATACAAAAGTTTGTGGCAGCTAACCTGTGCCCCCCCTGTATCAGGGCCACTGGTGGCTGTGGTATCACAAATCTTTGCATTAAAAACATCCCACATATAAGTGCCCAAGCAACTGAAGTAGCAACCTGTAGGTCATAACATTTGTATAAACTGATTAAACAAGACTGAAAATGGGATTTCTCTTTTTCTGTTAACTGCTGCTATTAAAAAGGACCTTGAAACCATCCCACAGATTAGTATGTCAACGCCTTGTGCAGCAGCCAGCAGCAGCCAGAGGCACCAAATACATGTGGAGGGGAGGAGAAATTCCTGAAATGAGCTCAAACTGCCTGGTGCCCTTTTGGATTATGTCAGTCTCCGCAAATCCTGCTTCCCGTTGCCCTGGCCAGAGACAGAGTGGTGCGGGAGGTCCTGAGCACTGTCTCCTGGCACCAAGATGCCAGGTAGCATCCTGGGCTGGGCACTGGGGAGGGGATGTGCACCTCTCATTGCTGACAGCTGAAGATGCACGTCCAAGCCCCAGTCCACACCCACTCCATTAAGAACAACTGCCAACATCCAGCACGACTAACATCTCTGTGGGTTAGAAGGCTAAATAAATAAGAGATGAATAGCTACCGTACATCATAGCCTTTTACCCTGGCAGAATCAGTGAACCTGAATTCCCCAAGAAAAGCAAGTATGCTGTGTCTCCGCCTATGCTCTGATTAATCTCATCGGTTTGTTTTCCTGGAAACTAGATGTCCCAGATGCCATTGTTTCCATTATAAGTGTTCATCTGCTCTGTTTTGAGCTTGATTGCTCCTGTAGTCTGCTTGGCTTAACTGTTTTTTGTTTTTGTTGTTTTGTTTTTTTAAATTATTATTCTTAAACAAAATCCCAGCAAATTAAAATGAGGGCATAGCTGCAACCCTCAACACAAGATTTGTTAAATGTTTAAAAACACCTATGGCATACAGAAATCCTGAGCTGTTGTACGCAGTGTGACTAAATTATTAATAGTTGCCATGCACATCACACAAGAATTTTAAAAAGGGACTTTGTGTTTCTGAAAAACACTGCTATTTTTGTCTCTCTGTGGAGACAAAGTCATTTGGAAATTACTCTCATTGGTACTAATCACAACTGCTACTAAAACATTATCTATTACGTAGGCATAATACAGTAATTATTCATTTTTGAGAAGAATTAGCCATTTCATTCATTATCTCAATGAAGATCTTGAAAGTTAACAATTTGTTAAAATACAAACAAAACATAGTAAATGAAATCATATTGGAACAAATATCTATTTCTAGTCATAAAAGCCCTATTAACTAAGTACAATAACATTCAAGCACAAATTAAAGTTGTAACATTTACAGATGATACCATAGAATATTTGTTTTATGGGTAGGAAAGATGAGCTATGGGGTTGTTTGAGGTGGGTTTTGTTAAAGCATGAAGATATATGAATGGATTGCTACATTTAAATTTGCATTACAGAGAAAATAACATTCTGCTGTGGGCAAAAACAGAAATATGGGAAATTTCTTTCCTGTCTCAAGTGAATTATTTCTGGTGAAAGGCTTCTCAGCGTTTTGCTACAGGCATGCAGCTTTACACACAGAACATTATGCATGTACACACAGAGAGTGCTCTACTGGGGGTGTCTATCCTGATGCCCTTCTCTCTGCCCAGCTCCCTGCAAAGCTATTTACGGGAAATAAAGAAGAAACACAGATTTGGAAATGGGAAAAAAAAAGGCAAACCCAACAACCACCAAAATCGTCGGCACAGAAAAGCAAGTTGATACGCAAAAAAGCAGCTTCACTCAGTATGTCTCAGCTGCTTCCAAAGCAGAAAGCAATGGGGACGTACTGCTATTATTAGCCCTCCGGATGGGAAGCAGCACGGTTTAAAGCTGTTAGCAAGATGTTGCAGGATTTTCTTTGCACGTATGCACAGGCATAGACACACAGGCAGACAGACAGACGCCCCAAAATGCTCATGGTGAGCCCCTTCCCGCCATTCGGGTGAGACAGACAGACAGAGAGCACGACGCCAACGCGACTGTGCGTACTCACAGCTCGGAGTACAAGAAGTGCAGGTTGCCCACATTGTCTATGTAGTTTGCAGGACTTAGCCAAGGTAGGACCAGTAACAGGAGAGCCTTCATTTTCAGTGCAGTGCTGGCACTGCTGCTAGATTTCCTCCTTCCCACCGTCTCTCTGTGCTGGTGGGACACACAACGAGAAGCTTTTGTGCCAGCCAAGCCCCTTCTAAGCAAGCCTTTCCATTTCAACGCAATGGTAGCACATTATGAATCAAGCTTAAATCCCTTAAGCGAAGCTACACTGCAAAAATCATTGACCTGTAAGAGGATTACTCAATCTGACTCTCGGATGGGTAGATGTGAGGGTTTAGGGACAGCACAGCGTGGTTGGCGAGACAGTGACTTATGCTGCAGAGGAGAGCGATGCTCAGAGAAGAGACCTGCCTCCTGCAGGATTCAGAGTGGTTCTTCAGAGGCAGCTGGTATGTTTACATCACTGCCCACAAGCAGATGGGTTACGAGCTGAACTGCATCATGGAAGGGTGTAGCTGTCTGACAAAGGGGGAAAAAAATGCCCCCCATGGAGTTTTGTAGCAGGCGATATCAGAAGACCACACCTTTTTAAAGTAAAACACCGCAAAAGATCACAGTCAACTGCTGGCTGTTTGCATCTCAGTCTGAATTCCCCTAATCCAGTCAGATGTTTTTGTACAAACATAAATCATGTAATAATCCAAGGACATGTCCCTTCTCAGGGTTTTTTTGAAAGATGCAAGAGCAAACATTTTAAATAAGGATGCTTTCAGCGGATTGCTCCATGGTAACCAGTGTTTAAAAAAAATTATAAAGTTCTCTTGTCAATTACAAAGCATAAAACAGCAAGCTCACCTTGTCCTATCAGTGACCTCATCTCTGATCAGGGCAAACTTTCATTTTGTTTCTGAAAACCAGGGTTGTTCTGAACCTGAATCATGCAAGAAATGCGAGGACTGCACTGCCCTAGTAACTCTAGCAGAGTCTAATTTATTCTCTGAGTACACAGATCACATTCTGTCAAGATTTCATAAGGGGTCTGAGCTGTTCTCACCATAGGCACTGGTTGTTTATGATTATCATCATATTAGTTTTATTAGCAAAGTCCCACACTTTGTCTCCTCTCTGTTGATTCATCAGAGTTAAAGAGAACAGCATCAGCTCAGTCTGCTCAATCTGTCCCTGGGCATGATGGAGCACAGCGTCCTGCTCTCCTGCCCTGCCATGAGCTGGAGGTGGTATGATGGCAAGAGAGGTTTCTGCATTTCCAAGAATTAAATTAGGCAGAGGCATAAGATACCTTGGGTGATAATTAATTAATGCTGTGCTTAAAAAAAAATAACGGTACTGCACAGTGTCTGCAAGAACAAGGTTGCAGAAGTCCACCTTTAGGGGTCACTCAGAATGCTCCTTCCTATTTCTTCCATCAAGTGGGAATGCCAGTGAGGCTGCACTACCCACAGCCCAGAAAGCTGAAACCCCCAACAGCAGAAGTTCCCTGTGGTTTCCTGTTCTCCTGTCTCTTCAGGTAGCTAAGCCCTCCCAACCACTCTGAGGAAGGAAAATCCATGTCATGAGTAGCAAAAAGCAAACATCCAGCCTATGTAGCAATGCTCTGAACCGAACTACCTTAGAGGCTAAGAAGACCCTTGGTGAATCTCTCCAATCTCCTGCTCCCTGGATTTGCAAAGCTGGGACTTCATGCAAGGAGTGTGACATAGGGAAGGGGGAACCCCAAGAGACTGTGGGAACATGTTACTGAGACAATTCTTTCTAGCCCTGACTGGGCTCAGGCCAAGAAGCCAGAGGCACAGGATCTTGAAGATCCTGAGGGAAAGATCCAGGCCACTGACATTCAATAAGAAGTGCTAGAATAAAACTTGTCATGCTTTTACAGGACCAAATCATGGTGTATAGTATGCAATTCTGTAAGATATGTAGTGAAGGGTGCCTTTACTACTACCTTAAGGAGGAGAAACTAAGACATTGCAGTGACTCGCACATGTCCATGTAGGAGAATCAACACTAGAAATCAGTTGTGCTAGTTGTGTGGCTTCCATCTAAAAACCAATGTTCTAATTTGTTTATTTATTGAGGTGGGGGTGGATGTCCTGCTACTTTTATAGCCACAGAATTATCATGTCAAAAAAAATTAACACAAACAGGAAGATCTAAAACACATTAAAGTTAGCTATATGTATAGCAAAGGGAAAGGGCATTTGCATTAAGGCCTCAAGATTTTGTGGTTGGAGAAACACGATTTCAGTGACAGCAGCTCACAGAAGACTGACAGTCCCTCTACCTGCATTACTATTGAAATTAGCATTTGAGGCCTGTCAGAGGAGTACTGACCAAAGGCAGAAAATTACGACTAACTTTGCTATTTTTTATCCTTAGTAGCAGACAGCCAACCTCACAGAGCACTGCTGGCCTGGTCTGGGACCTGCTGCCATGCTATGAGCCAGCAGCACCCTCACAAGGAAAGCCAGGTCCAGAAATGGGTGCGCCAAGGGCACCCAAATCCACAAACACCAAGCTTCTAGCATGTCAAAAGTGGTCTATTGATCTTTGCAAGGGGTCAATAAACCTGTTGCTAATGGTTTTTTTCCAGTTTCAGTAATGCAAAATGGTCACATTTTTGGTTGTTTAAAACTGTAACTTCAGTGAATATCTTCAGTGAGTAAATTCCTAGTGAGAATTCAGGTGCTTCAGGAAATGAGGTCTCCAGTTCAAATGGGGACATGTTTGAATGGCAGGCTGCAGAGCCATTTCCCATTACAGGCTTCAAGACTGTGAAGTGTGCAGCCATGTGAACATATCTCTGCTCTCTGGCTCACCAGCCTGCTCACCACGGATGCTCTGATCCTCAGCATTGCTGTGTCTGTGCAGGAATGTGTTCCCAGCAGCAGTCTGGAGCCCTGCACTGGTTGTTCAAGGCTTCCTCCACAATGCACATGCCAAAGCACACACCTAGCAACGTGATTTACACCTGCAAACCACAGGGGAAGTAATTTCACTGGACAACAGATACAGACCACAGAAAAGAGCATCTCTTAGACCCCATCTCTCCTTCAACCTGAGGTGCTGTTATCCAGATTATGTCAAATCATTTGTCTGCCATCAGAAATCACAGCCCTGAATATTTACTCCTTTCCTTAAAAAAGGCAGAAGATGAAAGACAAAAGCAGCAGCACATGCTTTTACTCTGCAAAACAGAGAATCATTTGTCATCAGTACTCTCCTTGCAGAGGAACCAAACTGCTCCCTGGGGGGGCATGTTTCCCACAGGCAGGAGGGAGAGTATCCTGGTCACCAGGAGAGGTAAGCCTGGAGGGGCAGTTCAGCCAGGGTGCTTTTCCAGACTATGTCACTCTGTGAGCCCCACGGTGCAGTGCCCTGGGTAAGTGCTCACCTGGAAGAAAGGAGTACTCAGCTCTGAAGACCAATACCAGACCAGAATATTTTCTGCTCTACTTCTCATGTAGGTCATTTGTGATTCAAAAAAGGTTTGAAGAAAGGGCAATTATAAAACCCTTAATGTGCTATTAAAATATTTATAATAACTCAGCTTCCCAAAACTCACAGATCTCTTTGGACTACATACACACTTCCATTATGCAGCTAACCACAAGATATCCACCCAGAACTGCTAACTATAGCATGAAGTACCTTGAATGCCTTTATTTCTAAAGAAAAGAGTGAGATATTGTCATATAATGGATTAATTGAGCTCTAAATTAATGATACTGTAGGTATTCATTGGGGATGAAATCAACAAATCTTTCTTTACATTAACTGTTTATTTTGATCAGCATTAACTGATGATGTTTTTTTCCTCTACTCAAGAAAAGAGTGAAAAAAGGTCTATCAACAACAACTTACTGGGTTTGGAAATGCTGTTCGAGGTGACCCCGTTGCATGACCTCTGAGCAGTGTTCTGTGAAAGGGCAGCTAACCATTAGCTTGTCCAGGAGGTTATTCACTAGTATGCTGGACTTCCTGCATGTCTGGAGAATCACAAGCTTGCGGTCCATGGGGCAGAAGTCTTTTTCCACAAGGAAGTTTGTAAGGCAGGCTGTGCAGAAGGTGTGACCGCAGAGTGTATCTAATGGCTGAAGCAAAGGTTGCAGGCAAATGTGGCATATCAGATCATCATCTACTTCTTCAGTGTAGCTGTACAAGTGGTTTTCTTCCGGTAAATGTGCTTGGCCGCAGGTGACACAGAGTGGCGGGGAGCTCTCCTCCATTTCTTCTTCTTTCTGGCTCATAATCAGAATTGATGCAATTCAAAAGGGGGCAGGTGGGAATACCCAACCTGTTTTCTATTCATTAGAGCTGCAGCGAGGCTTGAGTGCCATCAGATCTGTGGGGAGGAAAGCCAGAGAATTATGTTCTGCGTTGTGTTCTCTTACCATACTTACAGTATCTATATGGCTATGAAGTATTTTAGCAGGTATTAGGGAAGGATTGCATCTTTGGGATGGGAGGGTGAAGCAAAGAAGGGAGGCAGAAAAAGAGAGAGTTAATTCCAGGGACTTCTATTCTCTTAAATCTAGCTCAATTTACACAAACACTCTAAGTGTATAGGAAGATATCAAAAAAAGAGAAATACTACTGGCATTTAACAGTTCAAAAACCTTAAATTAGCATATAATTGCAGTTCCATCAGCTGATTTTGTGGCCACATTACTTCTGCTGGAAAAGCAGCATTGTGTGTAGATAAAGATTGCAATAAAGCAGGTAAGAAATAATGAAAGAAGAAAGAAATATAGTTAAGAATAATGGTTACTGCCCAAACCACCTGCTCAGCACAGCATGAGAGAGCAGCAGCTTCACCCAATGCACACAAGCATACAGACACTTAATGTGTGGCCAGAGAGAAGACAATTTGGGTCATGAGAACTTAGAGCTCGGGACCCTCTAGACCATCCTCATACCACAGCAGCAATGGACCTGGGCCCCTGCATTCAAAGTTTATCTGCCTGAAGTCAAGCAGTTATAACCATCTGCACTAGCATAATCAGTTCAAAACTTCATTTACTTCCCAAAGCACCAAATACCTCACATGCTGAAGAGGACAACACAATGCCAAGTACTGTATCACTAAAAAATAGGCCTATTCCCTTCATAATTTGTAATACAGAAACCCAGTAGGTCACTAACTACAAACCCAATTAGCTCTGGCCGAAGCACCTGTCTGCTGGTATTTTAGAGATGTAAACTCTGTGGGTGGCAGCAAAACTGAAGAGTAATTTGTAGTTTTTACTTGATGAACCCCAACTGCTCATTGGAGCACTTATGTCTCATTATATCAATGCTTATTTTGTTATACTGCTTTGAAAATAAACATGAAGATATAAAATATGCAATGGCCTAATTACTGCTCTTGCTTGAAAATGTAAATCTTTTTTGGTGCTCTGCCGTAACACTCTACCCTTGCTTCCAGCTTGACTTAATTTGCTGAGACAATGTGTCAGCCTCAGACACACACGTTTGAGGGCAAATGAGGGAAAGAATAATAAAAGAAGTCTGTCTATGACAGAGCATATTTTCATATAAATAAAAACCTTATTTTTATGCAAAGCTCATGGGCTCTAAACCTGAGAGATTAAACTTTAACATGGCAGGGTTTTTCTGACATGAAGGTAAAATAATACCTCCACTAACTCTTACCAGATGATTAAATGTCATACATTCACTTCAGTGATTTGTTAGATCTTATACAGCAATTATGTTAAGTGCCTGCAAAATAGTAGGTTTTGCTTGCAAGTCTAAGTTCTGCATAAGCTCTGTCTCTTGATTAGCAGTAGCTTCAGTGGAATTAGAACCCTTGCAAATATTTAAAATACTCTATACTAGGTCAAATGTTTCTTTTTGTAAAGATATTAATGAGAGCTTTATGAACAGCCCTTTGTGAAGATATGAACATCTCTCCATAGTGCAGAAAACAGCTCTGCCTGTTATCTTAATATAGGAATTATTATTTGGTCCCATAAAGGTGAAACACAGCAAAATGAAACAAGAGAAAAGATGATAAGAGGTGGGGATTGTTTGGGCACTGCAAGTGGGTCCAGGTAGGAAGCCCTTAGACAACTTCTCAGTGCAGTGAGGTAGCTGCAAGTTGGTGTTTGATCTACCAGCAGCTGTGTTTTGCAAAAGAGAAGGAGAGCATTCAGCTGCTCTCCACATCCCTCACTCACAGGGGAAGCCCATCTCAAATCAAGATGACTGCTTGCAAGAATGGCAACACATGGCTTGGGAACTTGCAGGATTGTGGCTTTAAAAATAGACATAAAATGAATTAAAAATCAGTAAAGCATG
Organism: Lepidothrix coronata; assembly: GCF_001604755.1. Classification (NCBI taxonomy): domain Eukaryota; kingdom Metazoa; phylum Chordata; class Aves; order Passeriformes; family Pipridae; genus Lepidothrix; species Lepidothrix coronata. The sequence continues at coordinate 6,810,359 of NW_016690180.1, read as the reverse complement.
ACAAAAATAGTACTGCATTATGAACTTCGTTTTTTCTTACATTGTCAAAAGACCTTGCACCTGGGGCAACCAGGGATGTGGGCATTATCATGCTGTTCCTCCACTTCCCTGCCACGTTCTCTTGTACAACCATAAACCGGTAGATCCATGTGGGTGCTCTCCCCATGCACCATACACCAGAATACAACCAACCCCAACATTTTGTTGCCTCATAGATGTTCCCAAGGACAGAAATTCTTACTTGCTGCTGGCAGGAGACCCAACACATAGCTCCCATCAGCAAACCTGTTGAAAACTAAAGCTGAAGCCCTGCTCTGAGGACGGAGCAGTCTGCAGGAACAGGAGCATGGGCATCCAAACAGCCCCTTCCCAACCTTGTGCCCTAATCCTGAAAGTACTGCTTCTTTGCTCCCACATGTACAACACATCAATTCCCCTGATACAAATTAGGTACAGCTGGAAATGTTGCTACGTCTCCAAATTGACTGCAATTACTTTCGCAATGACAACAGAGAGGCATCACTGCCTTAAGGCCATGCCCTGCTGCAGCAAAAATGATCAGAGAAGCCCCAGAGGAAGCAAAGTCTGACTGTCCTGGCAACATTACAGATACTTTTTATGAATCTGACATATTAATAATTTATTTAGAAAATTTAGACCACATAATAATATAAATAATATAAATTCTGAAAAAAAAATCTCAGCCTCTCCTAGCTAACCCGGTCCATGTTCATCCACGATGAACCTTTTCATAAACTGCTGGACATATCAAGCAATGAAATTACTGCCATCTTTGAGAGGGTGATTATACCACCAAAAGGGTTAGCATAGAGGACATGTGACAGAGTTTTCACACAGATTGTTGTTTTCAATGTTTACAGTCATTTGTATTTATAACATTTATGTGCTGTCATAATAGCTACATAATTAATTTTATGTCCTTTCAGGAAGATTAAAGCCTTAATTCCTCTTGAATGGTGTAGAAAAGAGGGGGGAGGCAATTTAAAATTGACCTGTTGATTACCAGAGTTTATTTCTACTTCTTCTATTACCTATGAAAAAATAAGAGAAATAAAACACTTTAAGCAAGGAAACCTGTACAGATAAATGGCAAACCCTGGTGAAATAAAAAAAAGGCAATTTTTACTGGGTTGAACTTCTATTCTTCAAGGCCCCTTCTTGTGGGAAGAGGAGAGGGGAAAGGAGACGGAAGGAATCCTACATTCATTTACAACCACCACTGGCAGCCTCAGCAGAGCGTGGATGCCACCTTGGCAGTCTCATGCTTCTTACAGTAAAAGCCATATTGACAGAAACTGGTTGCTGCATGGATGATTGGCAGGAGGAGCTTTTAGAGGAGGTGGTGGTGCCATGCCTAATCAGACATCACCAGCATTTGCCACTTTGCTGCTGTGCAGGTAGTTTTCAACAACTCAGATCCCATAGTTGTACAGTGTCTAGCACAGCTTGTCTTGGATAAAGAAAATTAAGTACTGATTTGTAAGAATGTCAGTGGTGTGACACTGCAGTAAATCAAGCTTCAGTCCAAGGCAGAGACCTGAGGCACAGTGCAAATGATGAAGAAAGAACATTGTCATCTGGATTGCTAAGTTTTCAGCCACAAGATGGAAGGAGAATGGTCACATCAGGACATGAAATAACCCCCAAGGCTGTGACCACAGTGAAAACCACTATCATGGTAACGTATTTTTTAAAAAGTTACCCAATAGCCTCCACTGATTCGACAGAGTTTGTACCTTACTGCTCTTCACTGGTTAGGAACTTGCAGCCACCAGAAGCATTTAAGAGAATAACCCAGACAAAAAGCATGGACAGTAAACATGGAGAGTAGCCAAGCCCACAGTTGTCCCATCCAAGAAGCATTTGACCAATCTTAAGCTTAAATACTGACTTACCACGACAGTTACACTGGTAGCAGTGTAGCAAGAGGAGGGCTCGCCAAGCAGAGAGGCAGAACCCCACTGCCTCTGCCCACCCACACCATCAAATATTAACCCAGCTGTTCAGGAGGCTGCACTTGGAAGTAGCATGGCACAAAATGGAAGAAACTTCAGGTAGCAAAAAGTGAGTAACAGAGGCTGAAAGGAAAAGGATTAAATGATGAAAGATATTGAGGAATTGGCTATCACAGGAAGGAAAAAATAGTTGCCTAAAGGCCAGAGAAACAGTGACACAGGGCCTGGAGGGGCCTGGCTACTGGCTTAAATCACCAATGGTGAAAGACAAACCACTGAGTAGGCATCACTGGAAAACAGAGGAGCAACACAGATGAGCTGCAGAACAGTTAGAGGAATTTAGCCCCAGTGGCTATGAAGTAGCATAGCTTGGTGGTAATGAAATCCTTAATCAAGGGTAAGGGTGGGAGCACGTGAAAGGAAAAGGGATTCTGAATAGTACAGTAAGATTTACTTGGTTTGGGTTTTGGTTTGGTTTGGTTTTCTCTCTGTGTTTAAGTGATTAATGCTCCTGTTTTATTTTTGAACTTTGAGTGTGTGCATAACAAATCCTGTACCTGCTCATTAAAAGCAGATGCTTTTTCATGCCCTGTTTCTCTGCTGTACAACCCTGTAGGAGGTGGAGGTACTACTGACAGAGCTGTTGCGCTCTTCTTAGCTAAATTGTGATAGCAAAGTCATTCTGCATCCTTCCCCCAACCCCTGCATGAGCTGTTATCTCCTACGAATGTCCATCTCTGACTGAGTCACAGCCATCCATTTATGTGGTTCAGCATGACACTGTATGGTGCTGGTCTGCAGGCATGCAAGGAAACCACTCTGCCACAGTGGCATTGTCAGCTGTGATGCCTTAAGCCCCTAATGTTTTTTTTTTTATTTTTCTAATATTGGTAAGCCTTATAAGTTTTATAAGTAGATTTTAAAAGCAGCAACCCTCCCTCCTTTGTCCCTTGTCCCTTTCCCTTTCCCTCTAGCACCCTTGTTTATACATTCCTTAACCCTCTTACCCCATTCTATGCTCCCTATATCACCCCTACCCCTGAATACAGCAGAAATGTTTAGTTTTTTGTCAAGGCAAGGCCTAGATTGTTGGCAGAACAGCATATCAGGGCCTAAACCACAGAACATGGTCAAAAACTGGGTGACTACGTACCCTTTGTGCTCTGATGAAGATGAAGATGAACAGAGGGTCCCGAAATGCACCCCAGACCCATTTTCAGGGGGTGGACCCAGGGCGGTCCAGAGTAAAGGCCACAGGGTGGACACATCTGGGATTGGATGGATGGTATTATAAAATGTAACATCTCAGGCACGGCCGGTGCATGTCTTGTAACATCTTTGCCTTGGCATAATAAACCCTTTCTTATCTCACCCCTAATTAACTGCTCCGGGAGATTTTTTTCAGCACCTAACTCCCACGGCAACAGCTGCCAAGTAAAGTTAGAAGCTCCTTTTTCTTCCAGAGATGCTTTAACCTGGCCTTCCTTTCACCACTCTACCTGTGAGCATGCTGCAACCAACACTTGCCTTGATACTCAGCTGAGAGCCTGGAGACTGCCATCTTGCTTCTAATGTTAAGAGGTACCCACATCAAATTGTTAGGAGGCTCTGTAGCTTTCACAGTTACAGAATTAGCTCTTTAATGAAGCATCAGCCCAGCTGCCAGTGGCTAGACGTGACCAGGTTAGGCGATGTGGGCATTGTCCCCATCTAGTGGCTCACCCACACTGGGGAGAAGAGTTGATCAGAGCCAGGAAGGAGGGAGCAGAGGTCTTCTTTCACCCTCACAAGCAAAAGCACAAAGCCCTCAGGTTACACAGGGTTAGCTGTGACCATACTCAAGAGGGTATAAACCTTACTGCTCCTGTTAGAGCACAGGGTTACGAGATCACACCACTTATTTCATATTCAGGACTTTATAATGAAGTATCAGGTTGAATGCTTATACAAAACTGTTTGCCTTTTGTAAAATTTTAACTGTTTTAATTTATTATCTTTCATCAAACTGCCTTCCGTGGTAACAGGCCTCCCAGGTTTCCCATTACCATGTTTTGTACCACTAACTTCTTCTACCCAAATGAAGTTTTTTTACAGATTACACTGACTTTACTGTTCAAAGTGATACTATGTAACAGTTGTGGAGAACATAGAGTGACCCATACTCCAATAATATGTATTATACAGTATTTTAGATTCAAAAAGGCAGTGATTCACATTTAAAGATCTGGCTATAAAATATTATTTAATAATTTGCACCAATTCTGGCATAGCTGCACTAAAGGCCAAAGGGGTGGGTTAGTCTGCCTAGATTTGAAACTTTGTTTGAAGGAAGGTTATAAAACACTAAGGTGCTCAAAATCTTATCATCATGCCTTGAGATCAGCTACCCTCCTACGTATATCTTTCTCTTTTTTTCTTTTCCCTTTTCACTTATTTTTAAATCTATTCTAACTAAAGAACAGTCACAACATTTTCTTTCTGCCTGAGGTGTAGTTAATTGGAGATTTGTTGTGGGCAGAGGCAAGATGCATACCTCCAGGTAGCAAGTCAGTAGTTGGAGGATAGATGGTGATCCTGGAGATAAAGATTTAGCAGATAAGAATTCAGCCTGACTTTTAAGACAATAAAAAAGACTGTTAGAACTGGGTCTTAGAGGAAAAAAATTGTATTTAAAAGTTCAGCACAGTCAATACAGAATGCCTTTGAGACAATAAATAGGAGCTCCAAAACTACTTCTCTGCCTGGTCCCACCTTTAAGACAACTAGTTTTTCAAAGTTATTGTTAGTCAAAAAGTCCTTCTCATAGCTTATAACAATCAAAGCACTTTGCAGAGCCTTTAATGATGAAAGGCATTTCCAACTGAATAGAAAAATCCAGTGGTAAAGTATAGTAGGTGAATAACCCCAACTTTTTAAGTTGTTCACAGCTCAAGCTGTGAAACCTAACAGAAATGGCATACTGTGCCTGCAATCACAACAACTTCTCAAACCAGAACCAGACTGTTGGAAAAAAAGTGGTTTTCTCTTTTGCTCATGCTGGAATTTACAGAATAAACCAATATTGGAAAAAGCTTTTCACTGTGGAATTACATAGCTGAAATGTCTGTTAGGAATGTATGGAAATATATTCTGCCTTTTTGTCTGTCTGTCTGTCTCTCGCACGCCCACACAAACTTGAATTGCTCTTTCTGACAATTTCATGGATACAGAACTTTACTCAGCATGTTAAAATGAAAAAAATCAGTCCAGAAGTAATTTGAGAATATTAGGAACAGCTGGACAAGATTTGAGCGAAGAGAAGATCTGAATAAGACAGTACATATCCGCATGTTAACCTACCCACAGTACCAGGAATATGTCCTAGGAATGAACTCACCTTAGTAGAAAGAAGTACTTCTGAGAAAACTTGTTGCTGGCATGTCTCTAGTTGTCAAATACTGTGTTGGTTGAGGTAGCAACTTCTGTGTCTTGCTTTTTTCAAATTTCAGTAAACCCAGACTTGGACCAACAGCTTATGCCAGAACTACATGCTCAGACTCCAAGTGCAAAGATGTGTTGTAGCGAAATGGGCAGGCTGTGGGTAACTGCTGCCCAAAGGCACACAGTCTACCTACTCAAAGGAAGTCAATCATGTGGCCAAAGCAAGGCTATGTGAGCAATTATGATTGACTCCTAAAGGGCTTCCTAAACATATGCTCATCCTAATTGACATGATAAATGCCATCGGCATTTCACATACTAAATTATAAAATTGCACAGTTAGTTATGTAACAAAAGGTGCGTTACCACTCCGATTTGGCTGATTGCTCTGACTTTGGCAAGACTGGCAACCTCACAAATACCACAAGCTTGCTTTCAGCCATTTGACCAAGTGACAGAACTGTATTTGTGTGGCTGGACAGCCACATGGCCCAGCTACCTTCTAAGATGCTGGTAGCCAGAAACAAGTATAACATTCCAAGTGAACTGCATAAGGGAGTGTGTCCCAGGTCCTTGCTGCAAGTGAGTCTGCTGTGTCTCTGTGATGGGGAATGCAGACCATGTGTTCTCCGTGTGGGCCTGCCCTACTTAACTTTAAAATAACAATGCAATAGGCAGGGGAAAATGCATGGGAATGTGAAAATCGTAACTTAATACAGCGTCACAGTAAGTCTTAATCTGTCTTTGCAATACTCTCCCAGGGCCCCAAGTGGGTCAGCTGGGGAGGTGGGTGATGCTACCTCTCTGCCCTACCAGTGCCAGGGAATGAAAAAGCTGATGAAGAGGGAATGAAAAAGCAGTGGAGGACTTCTTCCCCACAGGATATTGAAGCCTTACACCTCAACCTGCCTCTCACAGCCATGGTGCCTGCCACCCTCAGACCACACAGCATCTTCTCACATGTGACCATGAGATAATATTTAATAACTACAAAGTGCAGAACATGTGATGTATAGCCCTGATAATAACACATAATAAAATAAGCCATGCTTTAATTACATTGTGCCTTTACAACTGCTTCTCTGATCCAGGAGTTTCTTAATGCTTGACAAACTACTTAATAAGTTCTCATAACACCCTGTGGGGACCTTTTTTTAGAAGCAGCCCACAGCATGGTTAGGTGAGAAGGGGAAGGGGCACCTAGTTGCTCCTACGCCATGGGGCCAAGGCCAAGCTTCTGTCACAAGAGTCCTCGTGAAGCAATCTGAACAGAGATGTTCTCAGATCTGATCTGAGGGAAAGTCCTCGCAAGCTCCTGAATTCTAGGACTGCATCCTCTGCTTTGTGAACGTGGACCCATGGGGGGACAGTAGCAACTTGCAGCATCTCGCTCCTTAGAGTGACTTGTCTAACTCAAGCAAATGCTTGAGTTAGAACCTCTGGTCCGTTGCGCTCAAAGGCAAAATTAAGCAAATTCAATGGAGTAAGGATTTAATTATCTGTATCTCAATTCCACTTATGTTGCACCTAACTCCAGTACTATAATTTAGATATAATTATTATTCTATTAGATATAATAGAAAATAATATATATAATATATAATATATAATATAATATATAATATATAATAAAAATTATTAGTAAATATTATATACAATATATAATTTAAATTGCAGGTCTGTAAATGTCTGTAACTTAAATTATATCTGTGTCTTACTCTTTCCTCCTCCTGCCACTTGGATCCACAAAAAATGACTGAATAAACACATTCTAACCAGAAAAAAAACAGTCCCTTTTGAAGAACTGCACAAAACAGCGACACTCTGATCTTTAAAATAACACAATCTGAAAGCATTCCCTCTCACCCAGTCCCAGGGTCACAGCTACGGGAGTCCAGTCCCATTCAGGAACCTGGAGAAAGGAGAGGACAAGCACAGGCAAGGTAGCCAACAAGTAAATTTCAACAACTTGTAAGAGTGGCCCAGCCCGGAGAGAGCCTATGAAATCACAGGCAAACAGGCAATATGCAGCCATAAATTGAAATTTCAGTGGGCACGGGGAAGAAATTTTGATGAGTTTACAGACATTTTGCAATGTCAAGTACTGAATTTCACATTTAAGAAACAAGCAGTCTTTGAAAGAGGGAGACATACTGCACACTGAAGAGGCTGAACCCTGAAGCCCAGTAACTGTGATCTATCAGTTTTCTGGGGCTAATACAGGTTAATTTTTGGGTCTTGAACAAACCTCTCTTACGAAGTAGTGCTGACAGTGTCCATTTATATCTGCAGATAGTCCTTACTGCTCATCTGGGAGTGAGCTGTGCAGTATAACTTTCTTCCAAATGGAAAGGACTGGATAAACACAAAGTATTCAAACAGGAGTGGAAGCAGGTCTCTCTAGATGAAGCTGTGCAATAGTTTCTGTTCCAGGGCACCTTTTTTTTTTTTTTTTGTAGCAGGATAATGACTAATATCCCTGTCCAACCAATGTCACGGCAAGTAAATTTTGTTTATTATAGTGACCAAGCCCTCAGCTACCAAAACACATCCTCTAGAGCCTGGTTCTGCCCTCATCTGCTCAGTGCTGGGAAACAACATCCCTGAGTATGTGAGTACTACTCACTGTTCTTGATTCATCACTGCTTTAATTGAGGCTTTGTGGGAACTTCCCAAAACCCCATTGTCAATTAGCATGCATGTGCAGCTGATGGCCTTGTAATATTCTCCTTAAAAACAAGGGGCTTACTAAGGTTTTGTCAGCCAGGACACACGAGTGACACCAGCCTGGGAAAGATAGTTAAGTCTGTGGCTGAATAAATATCTGCTTCCAGAACCGGTTCTGTGGGTGTGAAGACCAATTGTGTGCTGTTAGTTGTGTGATGAGAAACCAATTAGGAATTACATGCTCAAACTGTCCTGCTTCCTGCATCCTTTCTCATGATCAGATGTGATCTGCTGCATTCATGCAGGCAAGAGGATTTTTTAATTCTTTGAAATTCCTCCTACAAGTCACAGCTATTTCCATGCCTCAAACCCTTTTTGACTCAATCTAAAGTGCAATATTCTTTTAAATAATAGTAGTATGATTAGATGACTTCTCAGACTGCAACTACAAAAATCCAAAGCTATATTTTCCAGAACTGTGTTGTACTTGCAAAATCCTCTGTGAACTGATACTGTTAAATATATAGTACAAAATCATCTTTGAAGGAGAAAATAAAATAAAATAACAGCATCACCTGTATTTTTTTAACATCAGCATCTCAACAGTAACTATACCATGTAGCTGTAGGCATGGAAAGCAAAAGAGTAGGGAAAAGACAAGTAAAAAATAGACAAGAATTATATCCAAAATCCAATCAAAACTTACGTCTTTTCAGACAAGCCATTTTCTGAAAGATGTATCAGTCCAGAGAAATAGCCATCATTCCTTAACAAGAAATAACTGGCAGATGAAAACCATCACTTTTTTAAGACTCTTTGTTTTAGTAAGGATGTTGTAGGCATATTAAAGTAAAACTGGAGGACCAATGAGAGGGTTACCAGGAGCAACTAGACAGGTAGGAAGTCTGAGTGTTTAGTTCCTTGTAAAGGACTAACTGATGTTTACTCAGAGGAATGAGAGCAGTAGGCATTGGGAAGCACTTGTATGCAACAGGAGCTGCCAACTAACCATTCCCTGAACACGTATTGAAGGTGAAAGTTTATCTTCCATGTTGAGTCCCTTTGAATCACATGATTCAGGTAACGATCCTATTTACAGATTCGGTTTGAGCCTTTGGGAAAAGCCTTGGAAACATCAACTGTATACTTGTGCATCCCAGCTTCTAGGAGCACAAATTTCAGTGAAAGAATGGGACATGTACTGCAAACAAGTGCTAAGTCAGGCAGCCTTGCAGGACACCAGTGTCCAGCTATTTTAATAAGAGAGGGACCTCATTAGTCTTCTCAAAAGGCTCTGGCCACAGAGCACCTCCATATCAGCCACAGGCCTTCACCTGCCCCTGCAGTGAAAGGAATCAGGTGGCAGTATCTAGCCCTGCAAACAGGGCTGAGGGCTCCAGAAATACTGGACTGCTTCCCTCCAGCAGCCAGCCTGGAAAAGACTCTCTGCATTCGAAAGCCTTTTTTTAATTTACCTTGCTTCTGGAAACAATGCTGTTTGATTTCCTGGTTTGCAGTGAAATGAAGCTAATCTATCATCTCATCCTGCGTGCAAGATTTATTCCCATTTTACAAAAGAAAGGCTATGCTCGGGGAAGATGCCAGCACCTTCAAACTTCTTCCAAAAGACAATTCAATTTTCTCTTCTGATAGATGATCTCAACCCAGAGCCAGGAAAATTCTTCTTCCCAACTCTGTGTACAATGAAGTCCTGATGCAGTTAATGCTCAAACACATGGGCTTGAAACACCCATCCAAAAAGCAGAACCCATGTGAGCAAAGGGGAGGAGACTTGTACAGGACCACAAACAAGTAAGAGAAATTAGCAGTGGGAGAAAGAATATTTTCAGGTGGCAAAGAAAAGATAACAAGGAGACAAACTTACCCAGATTAATTCAATTTATATTTTTGGAAAATACACATAGACTCTGAGGTTTGGGATGGAAAAATAAAATACCAAATTAGTAACAGATTACTTCCTTTCAGTCTTAGGAAAGTGGATGTGAGTATTGAGGATACAACTCCTCACATGGCAGCAGCTTTCCAAATGCCTGACAGTGAATCCTGGCTTTTATTTGCAGATCAGCATTTGTGCTTTTCCAACAACAGCAGATAATAGACAGTGCTGTTTCAATGAGTTGATGGAGCTGCCTTGATATTGTTCTGCATGAACATGAATGATCAAATGAAAAGAGCTTGGGAGAGCGGGATGACCAAGGAGCTCTGTTACTACAGGAGATTGTGGGAAAAGTGCCCAGTATAGTCACCTAATGTATAGTTGCTTTTCCTACTGTTGGATGAACCCTTTTCTAGTCATCAGGCACTGTAGGAAAGCATGGAATATAAGTCTAGTATGCATACCTTTCCTGCTTTTTATGTTTTTCATTGGTAGATGTCAAGAAGTTCATCCATGGTCATTAAAAACACCCCAAAACATTAAGATGTTCAAACATGTGAACAGGTCCTGCTGATTTATGTACTTGGACCTCTTGTCTACAGAATACTCTAAGTATGTATTTCAGTGTGTGAGGATGTCCACATATCCTCATTGCAGTTTTGGGTTCTATGTTGGCATGTCTGTGCAAATACATGTTCTCACATGAACAATCAGGCTTCTGGGTAGAAATCAAATTTATAAGTTATTTCTATTCATTCATATTCACAGGTATGCAACCCCTGCATATACCTCTACTGAATTGCAAGATGATTTGAGTGAAGAACTGATTAGTTGAAGTAAGTGGAGGAGAACATGAGCTAAAGATAACAACTAAACCAAGTTCTCTTTCTTTCCTCACTTCAGCTGCAGTTATATGCATAAAATCAAGCAGCAAGATACAGCAGCAGTGACTGTAGCCTCAATTTACCTCCTACAGCTGCAGTGAGACTGTGGGTTTTAACCTGGGGGAGGGGGGGGAAGAAATGGATTTCCAGAGGATTAATAAAATGATGGGCTAAAAAGCAGCTGCAGTACAAATGGCACTTCTCCACACATAATCAGTTGGATTTCAACACAGTTTACAGAAGAAATAGACTTTCTTAACAACAGGGAAAGCAGAAACCCAAACACATCTGATTAACAAAAAGGTAATGAACTAAGCACAGGTACTTTGCATACTAGCATGTAGTAGGTATGTAACTAGTTTAACACTAACTACCAAGAAATACAGCAACCTACAGGTACGTTATATGGCCTTCTCTGTTAGATTATGAAAATGATCTCTGCATTAGATTATGGGGAGGCTGAATCACTAATGACAGACAGAATAGATATTTATCACTGCCTGGCTGCATGGCATTCCAGAGAGTGCAGGCTGAGGTTCATACCTGCTCCCCCTGCCACAAAATGAGGCTGATTTGTTTACCAGATCATCTTCTTCCACCTTTGCTCCTCTGGAACAACTCATGCCCAATTGAAGGGGGAAAGTGGGAACAGCACAAAACGCGATACAAGTCTTTCAACTCACATATCTGGCTTTAGCTTGCCTCTCATCCGCTGCTGGCAGAGTCCTGCAGGTATAAAATCCCCAGGCTGGGGCCAGCGTGGCCAGGCAGGGGCTCTGCACTCCACCTTCAGCCCTGTTGCAGCAGGCAGAGAGCGGTCGGTGGCCGTGTCAGACTGGGAAGCCTGTGGTATGACCTGTGGTAGAAGGTACAGAAAAGCTGAATTGCATAAACCTGAGCAGTTTAAGGTTTAAAAGACCACACCCTTCCAGTCATGTCTCCCGCAGGCAGATAAGCAGGCTGCTCATACAATAGTGTAATTTGAAGCTTTTACTTTTCTTTCCGGCATATACCAAACTTCGTTTTCAGTCAGGCTCTTACTTGCAATTCTTTTCTTCTTTCAGATTGCCAAATGAACCATTTAACAGTCAAGTGGACCATTTTAAAAATTGCTTCAAGATGAAAGATTCATGTTGACTTTCCCTTTGGAAAAGGAAGATGAGGCTCACAAGTTCTAACCCCAAGTCTATAGTTTGGAATTTGAATATTCACCTTGTTCCTGTACACTTGAAGTTGGTGGTAAACTCATGAACCATATAAGAGCAATTTGTAAACTCCAGAATCAGCTCTCTGAAAATACAAGCTCTGTTAATTTTCTGAACGCTGCAAAATTAAGACTGTTTCAAACCCTCTTACTGAGTCATTTTCAGTTTTTAAAGTACCCAAGAAGGGGATAAGATGTGCACTGTAGATGAAGTGTTTGATGCTGTACTGTAATGCAACAGCTGAGTGTGAATGTTAGTAACAAAAGCAGTGGCAGCAAAAAAGATCTTTTTTCAAAAAATATTTTCAGGGGAGGAAAAGAAACCCTCATCTTCCAGCTATATGAATCACTAATAAATGCATCTTCAGCCATCTTAAGCATTTGCTTCTAAGGAAGGAAGTGTTATTCAGGAAGCAAGGCAGCTTTGGAGATGGACTTGAAGCAAGCAACTGCAGTATATACTAAAAACAAGAAGGAAATCCCCAGGCTCTGATATAAACATTTATGGCTACCAGGTCTTGGTCTCCAATTCATTCTTACACGAGTTTGTTTCCCTTCAAACATTTTAAAAGCATATTTGCTGCTTGTGACTATAAAATCCCATGTTAAATATTTATTAGAAGAAATCATCAAAGGACCTGTCAAGTCCTACCAGCAAGTGTGACAGTCGTATCCTTAGCCTGATGGATGCTTCTTTGCAATAGTATTTGCCTTTCCTGCCCTGACAGCACAGCACCTCTGCTCCAAGTTGCTCTAGGAAACCTGGGATGGGTCCCTGCCAAGCCAGCCTGCCAGTGCTCAGTGTACGGTTGTTCAAAACCCAGCAGTACTGTGCTGGATCTGGGGCATTGTGCAGCTGTTGCTCTTCCCCCAGGATGGGTGCAATACTGAGAGACACAGCCTGCACGGGACCAGATGTCCACGGCAGTCACAAGGCCAGATATGAAAGCCTCATGCGTCAGTCGCCTGCAAAATTGAACTATGCATATGCAACGTTCTTTTAAAAACACGCTTAAGCTACAGAAGCTTAAACATTAGCAAATATATCCCTGCAGAGCAAAGCCTGCATTTAAATCCTTCCTCTCATGGGAGGTCTCTCTGAGGCTGCTCGCCCCAGATCAGAAAACCCAGAGCCCTGTTGCCACAGGTGACCACATCAGACAGTTACAGACTTAATTTCTGTTTTAGAAACTAGCCAAGTTTTTACTCCCTCCCACTGCCAGAAGGCTTTTCTAAGTTTCCAGACTAACGGTCAGTTCGAACTCATTGTTCTCACGCTAATGTTACTGGATTGCTTAAATAGCCTTTCCCATTTCATGATATGTTTTCCTGTTTTCCTTTCCACTCAAACTCTCTAAGAAGTTCTTCTGCTCAGAAGAAAGGCTTTTCACTGCTCTTCACTCTCCTGCTCACCCAAACAACCCTCTTGGGCACTCATTCCTGTCCGAATTTTTCCCCCCAGAATGGCATTTATACTTCTTTACACACGCCAGGCAAATCATTTCCCTAGAAGATGAGTTTTTTTAATGTCTCTGAACCAAAGAACTCGTGAGCTGTACCTGTTGATGGAAGATCCTAGCCAAACCTATCTTTCATCTGCTGGGAAGATTGAAGCTATCCTTTGAAGCTATCTCCAGCCTGTGTATTGCATTATTTATTGATTCTCTTCTTTGCCCACAGCTGGCAAAAGGCTCTGGCAGATTTTCTTCACCAACAGCACAAAAAAGCAAGAGCATTTGCCAACTACAATTCATTATTTTGCATCAAAATGACAGCAGCATCTCATGGATCTGACCAGTGCAGTGCACTGACCTCTTGATAAACTTCTAATTCCCTGGTACAGACTCACACATTGGAGGCAAAAAAAATTACATATTTATCTCTGTTTAATTTTAAAATAAATTTGTACATTTATCTCAAGCTATGCAAATAGGTGTACAAGGACAGACATTTTCAGCTGCAGATATTACATACTTCATTACTGTTGAAATTATTTCCAGGAGGACAACATGCCATGAGCTATACTCATTTATTTACTTCAACTAACTGATTTTAGCATATATTGAAACCATTGGCAGTATACACTATGCAAGCTAAGTTAGAAGATTAGTCAAGTCAAATTATGGGAAATTGTAATAATGAAATATTAGTTGATAATATTGTAGTGGATGCCATCTGTGTTGGGTTGAAAAGATCACTGTGTCCTGCAAACACAGAGGCCTGTGCAGCTCTGTGAAACTGGAGCAGAAGAGTCAGGGGGCAGGCCAGCTCTTTGCCTGCCACTGGCCACTCTCTTCTAGCCCCTGGTCCTGGCCAGCCAGCAGACTGCTTGCAAAAAAGGAAATAAAAGAGCTATCTCCAGTGCATGTTGCATTCCTGTCCACACAGTTCTGGCAGGGGACTGAGCTATGCTGTCTCTTTCAAGTCCTCAACAGCATTGGAGATTCCTTGTGTATTTCTGTGATATACCCACGATGGTAAAATACACCCTTGTCCCTGAGCCCCATGGATGGATGGTAGGATGGGGACCAGGAGGTGGAGGCTGGGTAGCCCTGGCTGGCACTGCCTCAGTGGAGAAGCGGTGGAAGGAATGGTGCCAGGAAAGGAGCACCAAGGGCTGTGGGTCACAGCTTACGGTTGTGGGGACAGACCAGAGAGGAGGAGATTGAAGTCCCCCAGGACACACTGTCTCTCCTGAACCTCCATGATGGCAGGCCACATCCACATCTGTCATGAACATTTGATTCAATGTTCTCACATGGGATTGCACCTTGACTTGTAGGGACATACAGGAGAACATGAACAAGCTCTGAGAGGGAGAATAATCAGGTGTTGAAACAACTCCAGAATGTAGGCCAGTGTTTTCATGTCAGTTCCCTCTCTTTTTTTCCCTTTATGGAAAATCAGCAATCTGAATTGGATAACAAAATATAAAACTATTGCCAAGTACTTGTACTATGGACTCTTTGGGGACTACTGAGTGTCACTGACAGTCTGGTTGGAAATGAGACTGGACTCTGCACTCATTAATCACCAATATTAAAGTAGCAATTCTGTACGGTGTGACAGTTTAAATAAGATGTTGACTTCCAAAGTTGACCTACTTGGTGCAATTTACAGTTGGCAAAGATCTTACACAGTGTATGTTACTCTGGGAAGTCATGTTTCACTTATCATAAGAATTTACTGGATCTTCTGTATCCTGTATCTTTACATTTTCTTGATGACTCCTGAGAAAGAAGAAAGTAAAAACCAGAATATTCTAATATTTTGTCCTCAATTAATTAACCAATAATAGTACCAGACTACTATTTTTCTGAAATGGACTGCTTTCATGGACTAAGAGTGCACAGGATTAAATATGGCTCTACTGGGAAAAATCCCCAAACAGCAATTTGTGCCATACCAGCAACTAAAATCATCCCACCATAGAGCTCACATGGCATCCATCAGGAAAGGCTCTGATTGGGAAAGCCCACAGACCCAGCTGTAAAATCTCAAGTAAAGCTTGGGGTCCTTCTACCTCCTCCAGAAAAATCTGTGAGCACATGAACTTAACATACATAAGCAAAACAAACATTCAAGTGGCCAAATTGCTCTGGCTGTAGGGAGAGGATAATATTATAGATAGGCAGGCTCTATATGTTTTCCCTTGGGAGAAATTCTTGAAGTTAAAAGATTAAGCTGGTCTCTCAGCACATTCATTAGTTAAATTGCAAAGAAAGCTCATTACATAACGAATCCTGGGACAATTATATTTATCTCATCAAGGTTCACAGTACGAGTGGATTGCTGACCAAGGTAACATTAGGACCTTCTGCAGGATGAAAGCTCTCTGATCTATTAGAAACATCAGTCCTGTGCCCTACTCCAGTTTTCAGATTATTTATGCCTTTTTGGAAGAATATGTTTGCTGCAGTTCCTCTAGTGTGGGAGGAAGGACTGAAAAAAGCTGGGTTCACTCTCTAGAAGTGGGCAAAGAAAGAAAGAGAAATTAAGTGACTTTCTCCTAATTACCAAAGAATTCTCTGGCATAAAGAGAGATTCTAATTCTCCCATACGTTGTTATACACAGTAAAGGGAATAGCATAAGGGGGAGTAAAATATCTGTACTAAAAGCATGTACAAGTACATACTGTGCTCAGTCTGCTCTTGAATTAACTTTCACAGCCAGGTTTATATACTGGGAGCAGTTCATAGAGTTCAAGATTAGAAGAGAGATGGAGGTCATCTTTCCTGACTTCTTGCGTGTCACAAGCTGCACATCCCCTGCTCTGTGCCCTTTATGGATGCCAATGCCTGGGTTTAACCAGGAGTCTTTCTAGAAAAGCACTCCACTAAGTTTGAAGAACAAAAATGTAGCGAGTCCACTGGTCTCTTTGGTAGCTTGTTCTGGAAAGTAATTGTTCATACTTGTAAAAACATATGGATAATTTATTGCTAATTTGATGACACTGCTTCCGGTTATCGTCATCAATTCATGTTATGCGTTTCCTGGCTGGCTGAAAGAGCCTGTCCTGAGGTGGTATCTGTATCTTGTACCACTACTTGTGTTACATTCGTGCTGACATCCTCATCTATTTTTTATGTGGAACAAAAGGACTGTGGTATAAACCTGTCAATATAGCAGGTGTATTACCTAGCTCTTAGGTAAGATTTTTGCTATTCCCTGCATTCTCCTCCAACTTTTAAATCATCTTTTAGAGTGCTGGCTGTATGTGACTGATGTCATTGATGTTACTCTGTGAATCTCTCCACATGCATACATAGTATAAAGACAGACAAAGTGAGACTCTTGCCCTGGCTTATTTTACTTCTGTGCACATACTCAAGGTTCACACTAGATATTTTGCCCTGTCATTGGGCTATGACTGCATTCTAAGGTTGTGCATTAAGATCTCCAAAGTCTTTCCAAAGTCTCTGTTTTTTTTTTTCTTTAGCTGTCTCCTCCATTTCAGTAGATATGCTGCATGTTCTCTGTTTCCAGGTTTATAAGTTTGCATTTGGCCATATTAAAGTGTGCTTTTTTAAAACTGAAGTCCATTTTTTAGGCAGTTTAGATTCCCTTTTCTGTAGCACCATGCATAATGATTGAGTGGTTTGGTATTTTTCCTGCAAGACTAAGATGTGAACATTAACAGAAGAGGGTTGAGTCCCGATCTGGGTCTGGAATCTCACTAGAAAAATCTTTCTAGTGTGATTTTGCGTCAACTTCTTTTGATATACCAGCTATTTGCCACTGTACATGTTCTTACACAAGAAAGTAAAATGTGACGTTTTTCATCAAATTATCGTGGGATATCAAACTGAACTCTTTCAGGGTCTTTTATGCCTATATAGTTACTTTTTAACCAAGAGTGTAATCTTACATTAAAAAAGCAAGCCAAGCTTACCTGACAAGACCTGAATTCAAGGAAAACATCATCGGCTGCCATTAATAATATTCCTGTTCTTTATACTTGAATTCCCATATCAGCTTCTCTATTATTTTGCTGGAAGTGAGGTCAGGCCAGCTGCCCTGCTGTTATCAGAATTATCCTGTTTGTATTGTTAGGACATTGGCAAAAAAAATGAGCATGCTTTCAGTCTTGGAAAATTTATCCTATGTCCCCAAATTTATTAAAAGTTCACAGCAGTGGGCCAGACAGTTTCTCAGCCAATTTAAACAAAAACAAACAAAAAAAATTTAAGATGCATAGCTGCAGGTAATAGAAGGGCTACTGCTTTAAAGCTTTTTCCTCAAAGCAGGAGTTGTCCAAGACTCTTTTAGGTACAGATGGGTTGGAAAAAAGTTCGTCATCCGCACATGATATGTGTACATCATCTTGTTTCTTTCCAAACATAAGCCAGAAATATTTTTTGAACATTTTAGCCATGTATACATCTAATATATTTCTTATTAATAGTTTTAGTACCTTCGACCCTTGCTCAGCCCACACCATTTCTATTTTTTTCCCCTTATGTAAATTTAAAACACATTCAGAACACCATTTGCTTGCCAAGAGTAGATTTTGGTCTAGGTTTTGCTGGTAATTTCCATACTTCATAACATATATATATCAATGGGTATCTATCTCCCTTTTATCGTCCATTTTTTCAGTATAAAGCCACACAGTTTAAGTATGTAAGTACCACGTATATGCATGCCTGCATAAGTGTCTGTAGATACGTATGCTTACATAACTCCATATACAGATTCATGTGGACAAATTTAAACCTGTTTAAACACATGTACATGTGTGTAAGTCCATTTCTACTTTCTATTTTCTTTTGCCATACAATTGTCTTTACAATGTCTTGCCAATTTAGCAAGCTCCTCTTGAAAAACTTGCAGTTTTCTTCATACCTTTCTCTTCTCAGTCAATTTTACTAAGGGCTGTCCCTGGCTTTGGGAAATTGGCTTTTTCAAAATAACAAGAATGAATATTGCTGTTTGGGACTGTATTCTCTTCAACTATATTGAATGTAACTAGGTCATGATCACTTCTTCCTGAGACAACCCCTGATTTCCAGTCTGGTGGATAAAATAATTTTTATCTATCAGGCTGCCTGAAAGCAGAATTCTTCCACCCCAGGTATAACAACATGTATTTTGCAGAACTATCATCCAGTAGTTAAGGCTACTCTAGTGATGTTTCACAGGTAGCTAAATAAAATCTTCAGCAAGTCTTCAAATAAAGATCCCCATAATTACACAGTTGTCTTCCCACATGCAGTAGTAGCTCATTCTGTTTTCAGATTCATTTCAGTGACTTATAATATCACCCCTGCCCACCCCTGCTCACTCCTGGGCCTTGGCAATCAGTGTATTTATTGTGCTGTGCTTCCCAAGATTTTGCACTTCCCAGTTCTAAGTTAAACAGATAAATGTCACCAGGTCATAGACAAAATCATTCCTCTCACACAACTTCTTTTGTCATCCTTAGCTTGCTTTAACAGCTTATACAATATTCTGACAATACAATATTAATCCCACCAGCACTGAAACCTGATGAAACAATTAACTTGAACTTATCTTGATTATTGAGAAATTCCAGTTCCTCTTATTACCCAGATTCCCAACTTCAGTGTATAAGCATTTCCAAATGTATTTGTCTTTGGATCCTCTACCACGCCGATTTAATTTGTTCCTGACAAGGTAAATTTGAGCCACATTTACTTTCTTAGCCACTTTCTGCATGCTGTTACTTTAAATATAGTTGTGGACAACTATATTTATAATATTTATAGATATATATTTATAATATTTATATATATTTATAATCTTGTGGCCCAAGAGCCAAGATATTTTGTCCTTTCCACATCTATTCAATCTCTCCATTTTTTAGTACTGCATATATTACAAGCCAGTACAGGGTTTTGCTCCATGGTGTGTAGTCAGTCCAAAACCAACATGGATATTTTGTGCTGACCCATGGGATGCTGACACAGCCTGACTGTGATACAGTCTCTGCAGCACTATTTAAAAAGTGAATTTCAACATCGTTCTTTCTGTGTCAAAGTGTCCTCGTTTTGCCCATGGCTTTGCAAAATAAGTCAGCAAATACAATTTTAATATCAGTGTGAGTACTCCACGTAGGCCACACAGGCACAATTTATCAAGGAACTGCTGTCTCCTGCAGTACTTGCAACACCTTGCAGCCAAAAGGCTCAGTGCTGGCCTGAGCCAGTCATGGAAACTCTCTGGAGACCCAGATGTGTCCCATGCAGGAGAAAGAAATGCATTAATATCTGTATATGTCTGCATGTCTGACAGTTTCTCACTTGTAACTGCCTTTTTTTTTTCTACACAGAGCAAATTAGGTAGTTCTGCAGAGTCTTTTTGGGAACAGGAAGGAGCCCACGGCCATCTCGGATGTGCCTGGTTACTGTGCTGGTACTTGCCTTCTCATAAGAGGACAAAACTCAGCACTGAACCCTGGATTGTCCCTTGAAGTGTTCGAAGCCTGTGCAGTCTAGCACAGCTAGATTAAAAACATACGGGGCATGTTAAAAAACATACAGGGTATGTTAAAAAACATACGGGGCATGTTTTTTAGAGTGTGCTACTTCCACACATACTATAGGAACTTGCAAAGATGTAAATTGAGTCAGGTAACTAAGAGTAGGAGAGGTGAGAGATCTTCTCCATGTGTGGCAAGGTTGTATCTTTTACTAGACTAATTGCTGCAACTGGAGGAATGATGTGCCTTTAGGTATTCAAGTGTTCTTTTGGTCACACGCACTGCAAGTTCTAGTATATCCACACAGCATACCACAAAAGGTATCAGCTGGTGGGAGAGAGCACACAGAAAGGGGCCACCTTGAAGGCAGGGAGATTTTTTCACTACACTGCTTCCTGAGCAGCCCAGCATGTTCAGTCGGAACACATTATTGCTTGGAGACTGAGGCACAGTGTGTTGATCCAGCAAGCTCAGCAAACAGGGTATAGTGCACATCTTGCAGATAACCTTTAAGTTTTAAGAGAGTTAAGAAAGTTTTAAGAGAGTTAAGCATCAGCCTAAGTGCACTCCTTTAAGTGCCAATTGCTAAATTGCTAATTTATTTATCAAAGGGAGAGTGCAATGCATAGAGGATAGATTACATCAGAAAGAAAAGTTGTAAGGATGCAAAAACCTATTTATATTTATACAGGCAAATAAAGAGTATAACATTATACATACACACAGAGAACTTCCCTAGCAATGCCTGTTGCAAACTGAGAGATGGTGATGATTGAAGATATTTAGCTCAGAGGTGCAAGCTAAAGCTCAAATGAGTAAGTGCTGCTCTGTCCTAAATCCCTCTACTTACAAAGCCAAAGGTCTGAAAACAGGGGATTGAAGAGCAGCTGGGTTGCTGACCTTCCCCATGTAGTGCAAGCCCTGGCCCCTTTCATGGCTTCTGTCCTTCTTCTGCGACACAGGAAATGCATTTTAAGTTTGCCGCAGCTCATGTTACTGTACTTATGTAAGTGTCAGTCTCCAAGAACACATAATGACTTTTTGATTCAAGGAAGAATTTCAACCACTGACAATTTCAAACAGATGACAAGAACTTCAACAGCAATTAAACAACTTTGATGAAAGCAGGTAAGCTTTCAGGCAGAGATGAAAGATTGATAGCATTTTCACCAGCAGAACATCTCTCTGAGAATATCTTACTAAAATGCAGAGATCCTATTCGTAGCATGGGAAAGTAGCCTTAAAATCTCCCCCTGAGGCTCACAGCACTCACGAATCTAGAGCAAGACAGGATTCCTTGGCATTGGTGCTCATGGATCTGATACTTGTTTTCTACACTAAAAACTTCAGATGTTGTATGCTTTCAAAAATCATAACAAATGGATATATAATTTTATAATACATTATATATAATGCATACATACATATAAAATTCAACAAAAAGTTGAATGATATCTGAACAGTTTCTAATGGAATAATAATAATAATAATAATAATTATTATTATTATTATTATTAACAATAATCATGGTGATGATGATGAATTTGTCTGTGGTCTACAATGTGATTGCTTAAGTATCATTTCAAATGGGAGGTCCTTGAGTAAACATTTATTTTTATGCATTGTACCATGAAACACCTTAGAAATGGCAACTCCATCAAAACTGTTTAAAAGAAATTAAGAAAGTCCATTTAGCTGACTTATAAATCTCCTGTTATTGGGTCAGTGTCATAGTGCACTTCCCCTTTCAGAGTGTTCTGGCCTGCAGCAAACCCATATAAAGCTCTTCAACAAAATAGAGAAGATAAGACTTATTTGATATTACAAAACTATGAACTCAGCTTTCAGTGCCTTGGTGATGTCTTGAATATTTTTTGTGCTTTTTCCAGCATAATTATATCTGGAGAATCTCTATTGGATGTCTTTAACTTCTAAAAAGGTAAAAATGAAGGTCTGACCCAGACATTAAAGGCAGAATCTTTTAAAAAAGCACTTGGACCACAGCTCATCTGTTTGAATCTCAGTTGATAACATTGACATAACATTTGCTGTTGTAGTTTTAGGCCTCTGTAGACCACATTTGAAATATTTCAGATGTGGGACAGCAGAGCCATCAAACTATTTCTGTATATGACTGATGGCAGGAGCTGAACCCAAATCTCCACAGGTACAATGCTGTGCTTCGTGCTACTGACTTTTCCTCTTGCTGCTTGCCAGGGAACTGGGGCTGACATTTTACACTGTATGAGGTACTTACTAAGGGTATGTCAATGGTGTTACTATTATCTGTCAATGGCTTCAGGCTGAAGCGATTGTTGAGAGCATCCCTGACACGCATCCCTGCTGCCGACAGAACAAGTCTATATTCATGTCCTGAGGACAAAATTGCCATTCATATTTAGATTTGCACCATGTTCACAAAGTTCCTTGAAAGATCTGTTCTCTTTGTATGTGGGGAAATGGATCAGAAAATACTGACAATTTTCAAAATGCTTGCTTTGAATTTCAATGTCTCCTTCTTTTACTGACTAACAGTGAGCTACTGTTGATACACACTAAGTCCCTCATGCTGCATGTAAAGTTGACTTGCTGAGTGTGTTGAGGCTGCAGACTCCCTTGCCTACCCCTCCCTTCCCAAAACATCAGCAATGGACCATTATCTTTGATTTTGACATCTGAAGAGAGAATGCAAATGCCAGGAAGGAAGTTTTTAGAATCCGTAAAGAAATACTCTCTAAAAGACCTTCCAAAGGGAATATTACAACAGGATACAGTAAAGAAAACAGGAGAAGAATTTGAGGGGGAGAAGCTCACACTATAAATGAAAAATACTTCTGAGAATAAACATAAACAAAAGGACATCCAAACTTACCTCTGTTTAGCAGAAATTTAGTGAATTTTCTACTTAAAATAGACTAAGCACACTAGTGGAATACTTGAATAGATCTAATTTATACCTTCTGGACTGTGCAGTGTAGTACAAGGAAGATGAAAGTACACTCAGAATTGGTGCTGGGGCCACCCCCACTGTACCACCAAGGCAGAAGGTGAAATGCAGAGGTTACAAGCTGAGTATTAGGACACAAATTCTTGGAAAAAAAAAGTACTTTACAGAACCAGGGTATCTCCTCAAGAATCAGGAAAAAAATATCTCTAAAATCACTGAACTGAAGATTAGGAAAACCCAGTCTTTCTGATCATCTTGGTAATAGCTGGTCATTATAAAATTGCCATTGCTTATTATGTTTTGGAGACAGTGACTGGATGAAAGCTATCTATACACTGTAATAACATGTAATATAATAGCAAATATTATCCTAATTGCACCCCTCTCCTACCCCAATTTCTT
Organism: Lepidothrix coronata; assembly: GCF_001604755.1. Taxonomy (NCBI): domain Eukaryota; kingdom Metazoa; phylum Chordata; class Aves; order Passeriformes; family Pipridae; genus Lepidothrix; species Lepidothrix coronata. The sequence goes on along the minus strand of NW_016690180.1, from coordinate 6,787,019 downwards.
TAGCTAAAATCTGTCAGAGTAGAGAGTGCTGTAAAAGCCATGCAGACAGTCTGCACATCAAAGACTTTGCAAGCTAAGCAGCTGAGATCAGGAGATCAGATCTGCACAAGAAATTCCACAACAATTCAACATTGCATGAATCTGCACAGGGCTTTGCGTGTGACATGAAAGTCTGATAAGTCAGCCTTCTGATAATGCTGACTTTCAAAAAAGGAAGGGAATGGTAACTTGCTGAAGAAGGCTAAAAAGCTCTGAACAGTTGTGAAGCACAGCTGACTTTCAAACAAATTCCTGAGCAGCTGAGAGGCTGTCCTAGGAAAGAACAGGGCAGAGCACAGCAAGGCAGCAGCACTGACTTGGCTTGTGGTTTCTCCCTTGTTAAGAAGCAGTAGGTTCTTGTCAGAATGTTTCCAGGCCCAAGGACCTTATGAAAAACTCAGAACAGACTGTTACTGGTCTACATGAGAACATGCAGATTTGTTACAAAATAAAATTTGTTGGTTTGAACAGAAATTGTAATGAAAGATCATGGAGGAGTAAATAAAAGGGAAAGTATTAAGCTTATGAAATGATGCCGAAATGATGCTGCAGTCAGAAAGGAAAATTGTAGAGCATCCTTTGATAGTGTTTTCATAAGCTGAGGAGAATTGAACTGGTCTGTAGATGCTGAGCATGGGGAGCAGGGCTTGAGTGGCCCTTGCAAGGCTCTGGGTGAGTGACAGGAAAGTGCTCTGTGACCCAAACAGTAAAAAGCTATCTTGTAAAGAAAAAGGTGTCATGTTGAGGGGAGAGGATATAGAGAAGAACAATTCTTACAAGAGGAAATTTTCTGCCTATCTACCTTTAATTAAGAAACTAGAAAATGCTCAGCATCACAGCTTTAAATTCATCCTTTCCCTAATTAATAATTTACCTTAACCCAGTTTCCTAGGGAAACAAAGTTGAAGCAATCACACCTTTGTCTGTCTGTGTCTGCTTGCCTGTCTTCCCTCTATGTCTTCAGAGTCCAGTGGCTTTTTCCAGTATCCTAACTTTGACAAAGGATAATGATTTCAAAGATAGTATGTGTCCATAAGCATAAAGAAAATAAGAGAGAGTGGTAGAGGAAAGAAACCCCACTAAGCATTCATATCAAGAAGAAGACTGAGGCATAAATACATCCCTTAATAGACACTGAGGAATCAACTAAAGGCTTGAAATATTCGAATGCCTCATGGGAAACACTTCAATTAAACTCACATCTTTCTAAACATCAGGAAATCCAGCTACCAGGCACAAATCTGCAAGAAACCAGGATTCACTGGCTCAGCTGCTCACCCAGCAACCTCACTTCAGCAAGAAAACCCCTTACTACAATTGCAAAATACCTGTATTTCGTCGGATGGAAAGCGCAGCAAACAGGCTCTTGGTGAACAATCTAGGCATGAGAAATGTCAAGGAAGTAGTTTCCAATTAGCAGTCCTCACCAAAAGAAAGCTTCCACTCTACCCCCCTCCAGGGCAGCATTTTCAGGAGCCCGTGGGAAGGGGCCCTTGTTGGCCAGGGGCATGCAGGGCTAGGGCTGCTGTGAAGGGAGGGCTCCCTCGCTCAAGGGGAAGCGCAGTCGTGAACCCAAGAACAACAAAGCAGCATTACACTTAATCCACTGCCATCTGGCTTCATTTTGACAATCCACAAAATCAGACACAACATTCTTCTGCAAAATCCCTGAAAAACAACACAGAACTAATGTCAAACTCGGTGTCCCCTCCCTCTCTGGCCCCTCTGAGCGCTCAAAAGAGAGGTTTCTTGTAAAATGAAGAGCAATTTCCCCAAGTGACATTTCTGCAGGAGCATTCGAGCTGCAGATGTTTTCACTGTGGAAGAAGAGTTTGTGTAATGCAGCACCGCTTGTCATATTTATGGGGGCAGGGAGGGGGAAGGGAGTGAAAAACAGAAAGTGGGAGAGGGAGTAAGCAGTGGTGTTGATCCATAGGCGAGGAACTGCCTATCCACTCTGCATGTTTGCTCAGCTCTTGACCTGACCAAGGGAGAATGAGGACTATCAGTCTTCCCCAGGAAAAACCAAGCAGGTTTTCCTGAAGGGACAAGGCAAACCACACAGCCTTTAAACTAGCTGGAAACACAGTATCTCTGCAACTCAGCAAGACAAATCGCATTATTATTATTATTATTATCATTATCGTTGTTGTTGTTGTTGTTGTTATTTTAAAAATGTGTTGCAGGAAGCTTTGGTCTGCAGCATTTGCATTGTTACTGAGGCATTAAAGCAGTCTTCACGGTCTGCTAACTGAGCTCAAATATTGTCTCATAGCTGATGGCTCCCCTAACATCATAACAGAGATGTTTCTTTCCACAACAGGAGGCAGAAAGGCAATCAAAAATCTTGAAATAATACCTGATTCATGCTAATTGGGTTCCCATTAACAAACACTAAAATAACTTGCTAGGAACTGAACTATGTTCTTATTGTTGCCTCCTGGCTTAGGGGTGCAACTAAGGGCTTCTATTGCTCTTTCAAAACACTCAAATACTGAAGACACCCAGCCTCCAGAAAAACATGGACCTTCTGTAGTTCTTGTGTCATTGCTGCCAGATACATGTGGATATCTCAGATATTGTGGGACCTCTCAGCTAGTATTAGATGCCTAAATTCAGGCACCTGCCTGAGATTTCAAGAGTTTCCCCACAGAGGCTATGTTTTCTCTTACAGCACCCTCATGTAGTCCATGTAGTGATATACCTGCTTGCACTTCCTGAGTGCTACCTATGACAGGAGCAAGTGTATGTGTCTTTTCAGTTGCCAAAACTAGTGCACTAGGAAGCAAAAGGTCCACTCACTAATAATAGTTCACTCACTAATGATACCTTCGATATAAGGATCATCAGGACAGAATGCAAGGCATACTCCATTTGCAAGTCTGTCCTGGGGCTGAACACCACATGAATGTTTCCAGGCATGGCCTGTGCTCTTCTTCTTAGAGTGGCTGAGCACCCAGTCTTCCAGAAAATACATTACTGACAGCAGCATTAATGTTAACCAGGCACGTCTCTGTGGAATGCTGCATGTGCACGTGTGTTAATCAGGCATCTTTTTTAATGTTCAGGATTATTCCAGGGAACAGCCTTGCCTGGCCTTCATACAGGGATTAAAAGATGTGAGGGGAAATAGAAAGAGTAAGTTCCCTGTGCTACAGCAGTGTCACCTGCAAGGGACATGTAACTTCATAAAAATTTATCCTACTGAAACTCCTAAATGTTTCCAGTTCTGGCATATGAAAGACCACAGTAATATCATAGCCTGAGAGGAGGAAACAGCACACTTGTGCTAAATACTGTGGAATTGGTTTTACAGCAGAGGCAGTATCTCCTTGAGCTTCAGCATTGTAGATAGAAAAGCTGTGCTCTCACACACCAGCAGCTCAAGCAAGTACACAGCTGGAAGGAGGGAAAGGGAGAATATAATCTCATGTAAAACCAGAACTGTAAGCAATTAAAAAGAAACACTTATACTGATGAGGACAGTAAAGAAACAATGAGCAAATAAGACACTTTTATCCCTAATATTTAAAAAAAATGTTGCAGAAAACTTGATTATGACTCAGACTAAAAGAACTGATGAACCTGCATTGAGATGAATAATGCTGATTTGTGATTTCTGATGCCAACATATTTTTAGGGTAATCATGGAAATATGTTGCTGTTTAATTAGCTATATGTTTAATTAGGTGTATGTTTAATGAAATAGTATATTTTGCAGTTTCAGTTTCTGGTTTTGATCATTTCAAGCTGTAGGGTGCTGTCACTCCTCACAATATGCATCCTCCAAGGTGCTACAGCAGCATCCTCACTAAAGATGGAAAGGTAGATGTGCAGCTTCACTTTACAGTCAACAGAACTCTAAAAGGACAGTGGAATTTGAACTGCAGGTTTTTACTGATAGCAGCAGACTTCAGGTTACAGTTTCTTTTTGCACAGACATGCGTGGTACATCTCATTCTCTCTCTCTCTCCTCTAAGTCCTTTCCATATACCATGACTAAGTAGTCACACACCTTAGAGCTAGGCTCAGTTCCTAATGGTGTTTTGGAGACTGAGAGCAAACAGATATATAAGGGCAAGATGATGGAATTGCTGGATTTTGAAAGGGTATTTCTGTTTGTTTTCTGAAAGATAATCTCCAGTTTGTTCTACTTTAATACAGAGCCTGTCCAAAGATTCGTAGTGATCACAACAGGATTTGACTTGGCTTTTGGCCAAAACTATGTCTTCTGTATAATCAAGTGAGAAATCTGCTTGTCAAATGTTTACAGGGTTTTTTTCTCCAAGGAAGCAGAAAAGCAGTTCACGACCCATTCCAAAAGAGTCCCTTTTTCTACTCCAGGAGCTGGCGAGGGCTCCAAAAAAACAAGTTTACATCCTCTTAAGCTCATTTAGCCACACCTGGGGCAGCAGCTACCTTTTTTTTTTTTATTATTTTTTTTTAACAGCATCAGTGTTAAAAAGACAACAGCAGAAATCTGAGAATCTTTTGTATGCCTACACTGGGAAGGAGAAGTTATCTTTATGTATTTTTGAGCATGTTAACTGTGCCTGTGGAGAAAATTAAGGCTGAATATTACAAAATTTCAAGAACTCTGCAACAGAGAAAGAAATCACCACTAAAATGTACCCCTCTATATTGAGGTCACCACTATATGACTTATTTTCACCTTTCCTTCATCTTATTAGACATACACAGCAATGAGTTTCTATATACCACTGGTATTATCACAAACCTACCAGTGGTTTATGAACAGGGCTTGGAAGTATCAGTCTGGAGTTACATATTCAGAACCAGGTACTTTGAGTGCGTCCTTCTTCCTATTCCCCTTGCTGTGCTCTGCCTTCTTACTTTCTGAACTAGAGCTTCTCCAAGCAATTTGAACCTAGAAGTATTTTCAGTTGATGCTAACTGATACCTGACAAGAGTCTGCATCATTACTCACACCCAAAACTATATAATTTCAAAATTGTCTCACTGTATTCTAAGTTCATTCCTTTACGAGAGTACAATCAAACTCATAAGTGGAAAGAAGGGCTTTATATTAAAGATGTTGCTTTTGCTTAAGTATTCTCTTTCCCTGCATTGCAAATTGGAAGTATTCTTGGAAATCTTTGCTGAGAGAGTATCCTATAGGAATTAAGGTGTCTCAACAGAGCTATATAAAACACTTGAGGAAAATGGAGTAAAAATTGTGAAAGACTGAAATATTCATCTCTCATCATCTGTTACACAGGATATATGCTATTTTAGTGTTTCAATGCCTGCTCCGTGTACAGCAGTTTAAAACTTTTTTCTGTTTTAAAATAGAAAGGTAAGGCTTTTTTTCACACTTCATTTACTGGCCAGCTGGAATTGCAATGCCTGTTCCTGCTCATTTATGAGAGTTCAGAGGAGAGGGTGGTGGGTAGCACCCCGGTTTAGCTTCTCTATGAAAAAAATTTGACAGGAAACAAGGGAAAACTGGCTGTAAAGGTCTTCCTTAAAAGGCAAGAGTAGTCTTATGAATGAGAATCGCACTCCTTAACTTTATTTCACAAATAACCTTTCCAATGCCAAAATCACTCATTGAGAAAGGATCTCAGAGACCAACCAGAATATGCTACATGGCCTCACAGTGTCTGCTGTTGCAGACTCAAAACGCATGCCAGAATATCATTAGAATGCAATTGTAGGACACAGCACAACAACTGCAGAAAAGGAAAGTGCATAACAGCAGAAAATAAATCATAGATAATTGAAACATCATTTTAGAAACTATTGTGGATCTCACCCTAAAAACACACAGAAAAGTATTCTTACTCTTTTTTAATGGAAAGGGCTTTTTGTTTTTATTTTAAAAGGACATGCTTGATAATCTATTGCTTTACACTGTGCAGTGGGTTTTTTGTCTGTTTCATCTTCCTTTGATCACTCTCAGTCATTTCATAGAATGTTAGTTCAATACTAACAAGAGGTAAATTGAGTGGAGATTAAATATTTTTGGCATATTATCATTAGCATTGCCAAAATCCTATTTAAAATAGTCCCTCTGAGTGTCTCCGAAAAAAAAAAGCCCCGGGTTTCTGATCCAAAGCATTAACTCAAGGTAGTAAGAGGCTGCTTTTTGGCTCATCTGCAGCCAGAATGAAAGTTTAACAGACACTCTTTACCTGGATCGCAATTTCTATAACCAACTTTCTGGTTTAGTTTTCTTGCCCTTCTCTCTCTGATTATGGGAAGGCCTGTTCTGGTTTGATGTGTGTAAAAGCCTGTTTTAAATAAGAAAACAATCTCTTTAGGTCTTTTCCAGCCTACATTGCAGAGGGCATTGCTGCAGTTGAAGAAAGAGGTCTCATACTCAGAACTTGGTCCTGGAGCTGCTCAAACAGGACTGCTGGCCTATGTTACTTCAAGAGAAAAGGAGAAGATACCTTCCTGTATGAGAGGGTCAGCAGTAATCCTGTCATCCTTTCTCTTCTGCTGCTGGTGGAACTTCAGCTGTGTCTTTGTTGAACCAGGGCCAGAGGCTTTGCTCCCTGCTGCTCACTGCCTGTTGAAATGGGGAACTATCTCCAGATTAGCAGATTGCATTAATGAAAAAGAAGGTACATGGGCAAGTATTGCTGACATATTACTGGCTGTGAAATCCATGGCACCTCAAATTGTTCTAGATTAGGTATTGAAGTGAAAAAATATAAAAACCTGAAGCATCCAGATGGAAAAGCTTTCAAAGAAGAGTGAAAAGTTGTTTTTCATGAACCTCATTGAGAAAAGAAGGGCAGGATTGGCCATTCTGCTCTCCCATCTGCTCTGCAGCATTGCTGAGCTGGAGCACAAGTTCTCAGGCAGCAATGTCTGCCAGTGTCCTTTGAGCCACCCGTTCCACAGTCAACGGGGCATGGACAGACCTCTGAACTACCTTTGCTGTCTGCTGAAGTACACCCATGCAGAATAAGAACTGCAGCGGTGATCAGAACTTCCTTCATCTGACAGGAAAATTGCAGTCGCAGAAATGTTTGTGTTGTTGCCATTCACCAGAGAAGAAAGTCTGTTAATTGACAATCTTTTCCTCTAAGAGGTGTCCGATGTGCTTCAAACCCAGTGTTTTTATTTGCCTGTTCACTGCTGTCAGAAACACGGGAAAACTCCCCTTCAGAGTACCTTGACTTGCTAAAGACAATATTTTGAAACCAAGTTACCACATGTTCAGAGGGAAAAGGAAAGTGCTCATGGAACGGGTCCCACAGGCTCATAAAAATGTAGCCATTAGCAAAGATAAAATGAAAGGAGAGTTAAAGCGAGTTAAAGTTACAAAGGGAGAGAAAATGCAAATCGCTGTTCAGATCTGGAAAACCAGAAAAAGGCATTTAAGAATGGAAAGAAAATGAAGAATGTTTCTTTCAATTTTCTGTAGAAAAATCCTAAAATATCTGCTACTTGAAAAGTCTATAAGTTAATAAGAGACTAGGAAGCGTCCTAAAAGCAGCTGGAAATTACAAATCTACTGTAGTCCTGTGAGCTGCTGCAGAGCAGCCTCCTTTCTGAGCCCCTGGTTCACAGATCTTCAGAGGAGAGTCTGAATGAGTCACAGCTGTATCTTTCTAATTTCATTTCAGTTACTGAAAGGGAAGGCTTGACTTTGGCCTGTGCATGAAAAACACCAGGTTCCCCAAACATTTTCCCCACTGGGTGGTGTGCGGGTTTTTTTGTTGTTATTTGGTTGGTTTGGGGGTTTTGGTGGTTTTTTGTTTGGTGTTTGTTTGTTTCTAAAAAAGACATATTCTAAATCTCTAGTGAAAAATGGAAATTTGATACCCTGCTGGTAGCATAATAATTTCAGTTTGCCTGTATCTGTTAGGCTCCACAAGGAGACGATATTGTTCGGGAAAGAGAGGACAAGACTTCTGTAAAGACACAAAACAGACAGCAGGGTTCTGGCGGATGCAGAGATGCTTCGTGAGTTAAATTACTTGGAAGCTGCAGGCTCAACAGCCCAACCCCACCACACAAAAGGACCTGCATTTCAACCAAATACTTAAACTCCCAGCTGCATCAAACACAGAGGCATGCTGTGAGGCTAGTGGTGGGAGACAGCCTGTGCATCTCTGGTCCCAACACACTCCCAAGTCAGCCAAGCAGCGGTAGGGACCAGATGTGCAAAACCTGCAGGTGGGCTGTGTTTTGCACAGACCAAATGAAGGCCAGCAAGGCAATACGGCAGGAGTTTACATGAGAAAATCATCAGAGCTTGTTTCAGTTTGGTCACTCTGTCCATGCTTCTTAGAGTGAACATCATCTCTCTAACGAGGGTGATGTAGCTCAGATATCTCTTTCCTTAGCTGGAGGCTACTAGGCTGTAATTTCCCCATCCCAAAGTAGACTTTGAGGTGGCATTGCTTGGCTTTTGTTGCAGTATAGTCTCTGAACAACCATTTCACCTAGGAGAGAATTAATCCGTGCTTGCAGAAAAAGCTCCCAGGTTCTTTGGTGGTTTTGGCACCTTTACAAAGGAACTAATAAAAACATCGGCAAAACAGAAGGCGAATGGCAGCTGGTGAGTTTCTGAGGGAACATTGGCTGTGGTTTCCAAAAGTGGGATGACTTTTCCTTCTTACTGCATTTCCTGTGAGATCCTGCCCTTTAACCTAGCACTAAATCTCACTGTAATTACATCATTTACTTTCTTTCCCTATCATGGCAAAACTTAGCCTAAACTGTCTTGGATAGAATAACCTGAATTTATTTTGCGTTGCCCAAGTTAGCTCAAATGCTACTTGGGATAAAAGAAAACCATATGCAATATTGCAAACTGTGGTAGAGTGTGCTACAGATTTTCCTGTAAGAGGGAGTTTATTCAGAGAGCCAAGTAGAGCCAAGTCTGCCATGCTGGGGGTGGACACAACAACAAAACGGAGAAAACATGTTAAGAACACAATGATTGTCCTCTAAAAAAACCCAGAAGTCTAGAGGTGATGTCAATTTGCAAAGCCATACACATTCTAACTCACAAAATCAGCTTGCTCCACGTGATATCACGAAACCCACTTTTACCAAGTTGAGGCAAAGCGGTTGGTGCAACTGGTCTGAGATCTGAGTATAGGTGATAGTATCACTCACATTCCTCTTCCACAGCCGCATGGTGGGCAAATGGAATTTATAATTTACAGCTGGCAGACTGCTGACATGTTCTCCCAATATGTTAACTGTTGTTTTGATTTGTATTGTTTTTTCCTAACATCACAACTCCTTTGCTAGGCTTTGTTGTGGACAAGGTTATGTACATGGAAAAGCGTCCCACATGGAACAGTTTAATGGTTCTGGGATATCAGTGCAATCACTGTGGTTTGCAACAGATGGGGCTTGGTTAGACAAGGAGCCAGTTACCATGGGTGTTTTTATAATCATTTTATGTAGCTCTCGTATCACCCCTTGGAGGTAAAGCAGACAAGAGACATCTTCAGGGATAGGGAAGCTCTCTAGAAGGGTTGGCCAAAAGACAGAAGGAACAAAGGAAAGCAGAAAGTTAATGAATAATGTTCATAGTTGCATGTGAAGTTCAATTAGAGACCAGTCCTGTAAATGCCACTTAGCCATTTATCTTCCTATCAACCATTGGATGGCCGTTAATTTTCCTCTGGGCTGTGACTGATCCAACCAGTCATGACAACAGTCAGTGCAGAGACAACCACCTCATCTCCTCCATCTGTTTCAGTCCAACTTTCACTTTCCCTATCTGCCTCCACTCCCAGAGATCAGGATATGTTGTGCAACAACATGCATATTAATGTCACTGTGCAGGCAGAGAAATGTTATCTACAACCTCAGCACAAAACCCCAGGCTGAGGCATCACCTCGTAGTCCTGAAAAACAGACGGAAATCCCTGATGGTTTGCATGGTAAGGTCCAAGTTAGGTTTAGCTTTAGGCTGGGGTCATATTTCTCAGAGTAAAGGTGATGTGTAGGTCCTCAATTTGGGATTTCCCTTAGGATTTCTCCCTTCATGAAGCAGTGTGGCATGACCCTACTGCCTGCATGTGCTGATTACTGCTTGTAGTTTGTGTTTCCCCGGGGAAACTGCCATCCCTGGCTTTAAGACCACTCCAAGAGAGGTAGAAGGTGGGCAGCGATGAAAATGGGTCTGATGAGCGTTGAATGCACCCTTGTACTTCTGTTAGTGTCTGGAACAGGCTGCTGAGAAGCACCAAGCATCCACAGGCTCATCAAGGGCAATATGTTCCAAATGCTTCAGGAGACGGTGTGGAGAGGGGAACATTTTAGCGCTCCCCAGCTTGGTTCAAAAGAACACCTACTTTTGGTTCTTCCACAGATTCAAGCTAATCTCAAAAATAGTAGAGGTACAGATCTCCTACTCTTAAGGTCAAGGAGCAAAGGAGAGGGCAGGGTCTGGGCAAGTAACAAAACAAAAATCAGCTGAAACAAAGAAGGGCATTTAGATGGGGAGAAGGAGTTGTGTAAAAGCAATGACAGTTCTAATGGAACAAAAAGTATATTAGCTGAAAGCCAAGTATTGGATCCAGGGAGGAGATCTGAATCATCCCCTTGGATCCATTCCACTCTTAATAAAACATTAACTATTCATTGATAGAGAGCACACGTGTGTGCATGAATCAGTAGCCTGGCGGGTCTTCTTCTGAGAGATTAGACTTCCTGAACACCAGTCCCTCTTCTAGTAAATGTTAATTGTTTATCCAAAGTGGAACAACTTCAAGAGGAAAGGCTGAGGTCTTCCTGAGTGCTCCCTCCTTGGGCAAAATAGCAATAGGATAACTAGACAAATTCCTTAACTGCTCCACCATTCACTAAAGGAGACACTCACAAACCTCTTCCTTTGTTTCTCAACGCAGAAATATTTTGGAGTTTGGTTGGAAAAAACCCTGGAAAATAGAATCCCTCTCAGTACTGTCTGACTTGGATTTACCCTTGCCTTTTTTCGGCTGCAGAGCAGCCCCAATTTTGACCCAGGGTAAAGAGCCCTTTCTAGCCCCCACTATCACTGTGGTCCCCAGCTCCATAACTGCAACCACACGCCTGCCAGAAGATTTGTGCTCTCATTTGAAACATAAGCTGACTAGATACAACACAGAGGCAACTGTATTTCTTCAAGCACTGCTGAAAACAGCATCTCTAATAGTAGCCAGGAATAGCTTCCGTGCAACAGCCAGCTACCTGTCTTGGGCTTTGCCATGGCCACAAAGTCGAGAGAGGTAGCCAGTCTGTTTTAATTAAACCGTATTTGAAAACATGAAACAACTATTCTCACTTACATATATCAGCTGGTCACAGTCAGCTATTAGTCAGAATGTTTTCAAAACTCGTTTATGCTTCACATTGACTATTTCCCAGATGATCAATTCCTGCTAGCAGGTTTGAAAGCAGTTTCCCAGTCCTTTTGAAACCAAAGGACAATCTACCACTGTGGGGGAAGAGAAGTCACTGTCCTTGTATCTCTTTTTATTAGTTGCACACTTTCTCTTGGGCATTGCAGTCATTAAAGGTACGTTCCCATTGCTATGACCCGAAGGTAGGGTGTTTTGTAGCCATGATGTCTCCTTTCATTTTCCTGTCTTATGAATCAGCCATGGACTGCAAATCACAGGCTGCACAAGACTGCTGTATGACAAATATTGCCAGTCTGTCATCATTAACTTTTTCTTCTATCTGGAGAAAGCAGATAGAAGATTGGCTCAGTCTGCAACAGGACTGCACTGATCAGCCTGACTTACTTCTCAAGATGAAATGTACCTGCATGGAAAGAGGGATCTGCCCTAACTCATACATATACTGAGGGGCAGGAGCTCCAATGCTGAGGCATTTTAAAGCCAGAGGGAAAGCAGCAGAGCAGGGGGGTGAGAAGAAAGCAAGAGTGACAGCCCTAGAAGCAGAGGACCTGGACCTGAGAGGCATAGACCACTGCTAGAGCTACCACAAGAGACTTAGCTTCCAGTGCCTTGGGTGTCCTCAGAGTCCTGTTTTCCTACCACAGAGATCCCTTGCTTCCTCCTGGTGCTGGGATGAGAAGGAAGCTAGTATTCTTAGCAAATCTAGAAAATTCCTCTACAGTGGAACATTACTAGTTGCTCTGTAACTCAGATTTATATACAGAACTCAAAGGGGTAAAATTGCACTGAAACAGTTGGGATAAGAATATGACAATCACAGGTTCGTAGAAATACTCATGGGCAATTGGACCATGCAAATTGTTTGCAGACCAAGATGAAAAGCAACAGATGGATTAGTTTCCTGACATACTGGAGCTCTTCCCTCCTCGCTGTGCAGTGCCAATGTCGTCTGGGTGCTTTGCATTCCGTTCCAGTTCAGAAAACTCAACTGTGCGCCATCCAAGCGGGTGGCTGAGCTGGATCAAATACAGGGCATGCTTTGCTAAGTTAATTAAGAAGTTAGTGGAAAGAAGCTTGTACCAAGTCCTAGGAATTGCCTGGCACATCTCTGCTAGACAGAAAGAAGCGGTAACTTTCATGTGAATAATCCTCATGTTGGAAGGCCTGCCATTAGTCCTGAGCAAATCAAATCTAGGTAATAGCAGCACAGAAGACGTACCAGACTGAAGTATCTTGACAGTTCATCTCTTCCTAGAAAAAATTTTGTTCCATTGGTTACTTCTTCTTAAGAGAATGATAGATGTGCTTAAAAAGCCAGGGAAGTTCTTTAAGTCTTGCTAAACATGAACAGGCACAAACCAGCTCCAACGTGAAGTAGAATCACAGAATAGTTGAGGTTGGCAGGGGCTTCTGGAACTCCCCTGTTCAAGCAGAGCCACCTAGAGATAGTTGTCCAGGATCATGTCCAGATGACTTTTGAATATCTCCTAGGATGGGGACTCCACATCTTTGGACAACCTGTGCCAATGTTTGGTCACTCTTTCACTTAAACAAACAAAAAAAGCTTCCTGATGTTCAGGAACACTCTGCTGAGGTTTATTTGGGACCCAAAATTATAGCATTAAGAGCAAGTCTTGAACATTTGCAAGGGCTGCCTAGAAAACAGCAGTCTGACCACAACACCAAGTACAGGCTGGGCCAATTTTTTGAATGTATCTACTGTAAACACATACTACCTCTCACCAAATCATAAGAATCTGAAGAGAAGTTATATCCATACTCCAAATACACATCATTATACCTATGGTCTGTTATCATGTATACAGAAAACCATATTTTACATAGAATAATGTGCATATGGGACATATACACATCGACACGCATCTTCCTCCTCCTTTCTCAACCACGTTGGAAACAAAAGCAGTTAGTTCCACCAAGGCAAAAAACCTCTCTTAGAAGAAATAAAGCAGACTTAGCAGTCTGGTTCTCAGGCACTTGTATAAAATTACACACGAGTTTCACTAGAAATCTTCTAATTGTTAAGGGACAGAGGAATATTTGCAATGAAGCAAGGCATCACAATGGTGTAAAAAAAGAAAGAGATCAAATCAAATCTAAAGCATCATAGCAAAGTGAATCTAATGTATTCATGGCATCCCAAGAAACCTGCGATTATTGTGCAGAACAATAAAAAAAGTCCAGGTTCTTTGTAAGCCAACTGCTAAAATCATAAAGCTTCCTGGAATAACCATATATTCCCTCATGCCTCAGCTAGACTTGTCAACAGGAGCCCTGAGGAATTTGCCATGTTTCCTGGTTACTGCCTCATCCTTGTGGTCCTTCCATCACGTCATGATGTTCATCTCAAGGGCAGAGTACAGCTGTCTAACTTCCTCTAGAGCCTACCAGGACCATTCCTGAAATGACCCCACAACTGCAGAGGGGCAAACTGGCCACAGTGCTATGAGAGATGGCTACCTTGGACATCCAGGGCTTTCCACGGGACATGATCATCCCTCCCTGCCTTCTCCTCCTCGTGGGACACAGCCATTTCTTCTCTTCCTTAGCATACACTCTTCCCTCTTCTGAAGCATGCTTTACATTCATTTATTTCACTGCACACATAGCCTGCATGTCCTTTATGTCCTGTTCCCTCTCCATCACAGCCACCCAACCGCCTGCCCTACAGAGGAGCAGCTCTGTTCAGAGGGAGTGGAGCAGCACCAGCAAACTACTCCCATGTGGGAGAACATATTTAGAGAGATGCCCAAGAAAAGAGTTGAATAATGAGACAATTTACAAAAATAAGGCACCTGTGAACTCTACATCAGCACAATACACTACTGCTAGGCCTGTATGTACCTGCAGAACTATTTCAACACACTTGAATGACTGAGTTATTATCTCCTTGCAATGGGATGTTTGTCTTTCAGTCATTAAGCAACCAGTGCAAAATATTAATTTGTATAATCAGAATTTTAATTAGTTGCATTAGTGAAGTTTAATTAAATTATAAAGCTAATAATATTTTTATTTAAAACTGATATTTATTTTCATTGAAAAGGGTATCTTAATATTTTCAAATACTTTCTTTTTATTTTACAGAGCATTTTCAGAAACACTGACAGCTGTTAAACTTTCTCTGGGACTATGTTAACCAACTGAAACACCAAAAAAAGCACTTAACAGTTTTAGCTATACTTAAATTTTCCTAGACAAATGGCTTGAACAGAAATCTAACCTTTTGGGTTTTAACAAAAACAAACATTTCTTTGTGAATCTTTTCCCAATCTCTACAACTGGATCTATACTACCCTCACTAGAAATCTTAGAAATATTGAATTGTTTATGTTGGAAAAGACCTCCAAGATCAAGTCCAACCATCAAGCCAACACTGCCAAGCCCACTGCTAAACCATATCCCTAAACACCACATCTACACATCTTTTAAATACCTCCAGGGATGGTGACTCCACCACTTCCCTGGGTGGCCTGTTCCAGTGCTTGACAACCCTTTCAGTGAAGACATTTTTTCTAATATCCAACAACCCCAGTTTCCTCAGCCATTCCTCATAAGACTTTTGCTCCAGACCCCTCACCAGCTTTGTTGCCCATCTCTGGACATACTCCAGCACCTCCATGTCTTTCTTGTAGTGAGGGGCCCAAAACTGAGCACAGTACTTGAGGTGTAGTCTCACCAGTGCCATGTACAGGGGGATGATCACTGCCCTGGTCCTTCTGGCCACAGTATTTCTGATAGAGGCCAGGATGTCATCGTTCTTCTTGGCCACCTGGGCACACTGCTGGCTCATGTTCAACTGGCTGTCAACCAGCACCCACAGGTCTTTTTCTGCCAGGCAGCTTTCCAGCCGTTCTTCTGGAAGCCTGTAGCGCTGCATGGGGTTGTTGTGACCCAAGTGACCTGGCACTTCACCTTGCTGAACCTCATACAACTGGCCTCAGCTCATCGATCCAGTCTCTGTAGGTCCCTCTTCAGAGCTTTTCTACCGTCTAGTGGATCAGCACTCTTGCCTAACTTCGTGTCATCTGTGAACTGACTGAGGGCACACTCGATCCCCTCATCTCTCAACCAGGCTCCTAAACAGACCACAGTCTGCCCTCTAGAAATCTAACATGACAATTCTGCTGAGTCCCTCTTCACTTCTCTGGGAATCAAAAACTCTATCATTTGGTGACTGCTGTGCCCAAGAGGCTTCCAACCACCACATCTCCCACCAGTCCTTCTCTGTTCACAAACGCCAGGTCCTACTTGGCTCCCTCAGCAGCTATGCCAGGCAGTTGTCTGCCACACACTCCAGGAACCTCCTAGACTGTTTCCTCTCTGCTGTGTTGTATTTCCAGCAGACATCTGGTAAGATGAAGTCCCCCCAAAGGACCAGCGATTGTGAGACTTCTCCCAGCTGCTTATAGAGTATTTAATCTGTCTCTGCACCCTGGCTGGGTGGTCTATAACAGACTCCCACCAGGATACCTGTCTTGTTGCCTTCCCCCAGTTCTCACCCGTAAACACTCAACATCACCATCATTAAGCTCTGGACAATCAAAACACTCCTGAGCATATAGGGCTACCCTACTATCTCTCCTTCCTTGCCTGTCCCTTCTGAAGTGCTTATACCCATGCATTGCAGCACGTGAGTTGGGGGAATCATCCCCCCATGTCTCCATGATAGTAACTGTGTCAGTTTTCCTGCTGCACAAGGGCTTCCAGCTCCTCCTGTTTGTTGTCAGTGCTGTGTGCATTTGGGCTTTCGATCCCACCACCTTTTTGGAGGAGAGAAACCCTAATTCCTACAGGACCTACGTAATACTTGTTAGGAAATGATCAAGCACAGCATAGTACATTGCTTTTTGGGTGGTGCCACTCTCTCCCTATTTTTTTCCCTCAGATCTCTAAGGCAAACCCCCCCCCAAAAAAAAAAAAACCCCAACCCCCCCCATAACAACCCTTTCCATAGAACTCATGATTATTTACCTGATACCAAGCAGATGAGGACACAGTGATTATGCATTACTCTCCTGAAGCACAAACTATGAATGAAGCTACAGAATAATGGTAATTCCAACCTTGCAAACACTATTCAGGGTAGTTTGGATCCATGGCTAACTTTAAGCTTAAAAGACAACTCTTACCTTTACTACCAGCTAAGCCATATGAAGGCAAGTGAATTTTTATTCCTGAGCAGACTTGTGAACCAGCTAAGACACTCGGAAGCAAAAAGTTTTCATCTGTGTAATTTTTTGATTTTGAAAGCAGATTTCCTTCCAGATCATCGAGTTCTAGGAATAAAAAAGAGCATCCTACATCCAACTTTGCCTATCCGTACTGGAACAAGGTCCCCAGAATGAAAAGGTCTTAGAAATGAGGATCCTACTGCAATGGTTCAAAGTCTGGCAGCGATGTATGAGCAAATTTGACACATGATCCATTTCAGAGGGTTTGACTTTGCTGAAATAGTTTTTTCTTTTAAGTACTAAGGATAAGAACAGTACTCTTGCCCATCTTTGGGTTACATTTGTTGTAACTTTACAAATCAAGTAGTGACATAGATGTAAAGCAAAAAAGAACTAATAATATTTTCATGAGAGCTCTTCACAGTCTAGGCAATTAGATTATTCATATAATTAAACCTGTAGTGTGTCTGCATTGACCCTAAGCAAACACAATATGCAAGTGAAAAGTGCAAACACATGGTAAGACAAAGAAGAGAAAAGGAAGCAAGTCTTTTGCTGCAAATAAGAAACTTGTTGCATGGGAAGTACATGACTCCCTCACAAAGAGAGAAAGCTGGTAGCATACAGGATCTCCAAGCCAACTGTTGGATTCTCTAACTACTTTTTCCTCAACCGCAACTGCATCTAAGCCTCTTTTCTCTGTTTTTAACTGATATTTGTCGCTGTGTATCTCTGTGTGCCTGCACACACAGATTAATACATCTCTCAGTATTGGCTTTAAAGAGCAATGTGCCTTCATTTTGGGATAGTTTCACACTTCAGGCAGTTTGTCTTTGCTGGTCATAGACACAAAGCAAACTGGGCAGCCAGGAAAGCAGGTCCTATGTCTTTTAGAAAGACAAGTGCTACATACTGAACGTTACTGAACCAGAAAGCACAGGCACACACCTCCCTTCAAAGGTAGATATAAAATGCTTTACCTATTTCTTCCAGGTCTTAAACATTCACAGGCAAAACACCATTGGGTTGTTTGAACACCTAAAAGAAGAGCACATTGCTGTCACCTCTGTGGCTCATCTCATCACATCTCACCCAAGTGGCCCAGGAGAGAGTAGCTCCTTCCTTCCCACTTTCAGAAATCTCTGCCTAAAATTTCTGAAACACACAAAGAGCTAACATCCAACCTGCAAAAACAGGAGTAAAAAGAAACTGTTTCCATGAAGCTTTAGCAGGATCTATAGTCAGAGCTTGCAAAGGCTTTTCTAATCCGAAACAGCACAAGGAACTGATTTTTCAAGTTAAGTATTTTCTACACCTTGTATAAATGCAAGTCTCTTACCCTCGGGCATACTGTCAATGAATGCAACTGCAGCTCTTTCAGAACAGCTCTGCATTCAATACCACTGTTGTCAGAGGAAAAATGTCAGGGCTTTCAGGCAAACTGTAATAGCAGGTCATTGCTTGCAGGCCCTGGGTCTAATTATTTGCAAAACAGCATTTAAAGATTTAGCTTTAGTTTGCACTGTGCTTATTCTCTTCCATTAGCAAGTATTTAAATAGAATTAATTGGCTTCTTGGAAGGTCATTTCAATAACTTTTGAAACAAAGCCTTTTGAGTTCTTGCACATGCAGGGTAAATGGTACACTGCCAGCAGTGAAGTGTGCAATGCACACCTTCACTGACAGAGCTATTTCAGTCTGCTCCTCAGATTAGTGATCCCTTTTGTCTGTGCAGAACTACATATAAGCAGTCCCTGTCTATAGTCGTCTCTATGTTTAGGGTTCAAACCTTTGAGAGAAATGGTAGATGAAGGAGCCAGGTGGAGGAAGGCTAGAGAGAAAGGAATTTAATTTTGCTGATGGCTACTAACTGCTCTTTCCCCTCCCCCCACCAAAACCACGCATTTACCTTTGAGGGGAATCATGGTTCAGTAACAGAGCCATGTCCTAAGAGATTGCTTTTTAAAAACATTCAAATATTCCTATTCGGAAGACAGCATTTCTCTCAGGTGCACACTTCTTTGTTAGGAGAGAATTTAAACTCTATGCTTCCTTTATAGTTAACAGCTGCATTAAATAATTCAATTAGAACCATAAATTATACAATTATCAGTGTGTTGTGTTTGAGCCAGCCCTAAATAAAGAACCAATGTAACTTGATTGCATAGTTTGCATAATTAACACATTTTAAATCCTATTTTTGCTCACAAAGTTACAAAAACCTGCAATCCAATAGCTACTTATTGAAGATCATGAAGTTCTCAAATGCATTTATTAAAATGTTGACAGAAAATTCACAAAAAAAAAATGACAGGGAAAAAAAGATCAGAAAAAAAGAAAAAGGAATAGGCATGGAAGTCCTCTAAATGTTCACACAGTGCTAGTAACACTACAGCAAAATGAAAGAAGGTATGACATATTCAAGTTTCTGTGAACAGTGTATTATATGTTTGCCCAAGGAGGTAAGTTGCAGCTTCTAATAGCTGAGACAAAATGGATAATCAGTTATGACATATAGACAATTAAAAATAAGAAAACAAAGCCATGCTTTATCATGGAATTATACATGACTTTTTTGCAGAACTAGTATAGGCATAAGGGTTTTAATTATGTAACTTTGTGATGTTACAGCTGGATTGGTACATTAAAAGTAGTGTACCTTGGAAAAATTACTCCAACTGTACTCTAAAATAGCCATTACCACGCAGAAAAAAGATATCAGGATCACTGGGAAAATGTCAACCTGGTGCTCTGAAGGCGCTGTATGAAACACCAGAAATGATTTAAAGAAGAAAATGTTCTCTCACTGCATCCATCTGTGGATATATTCAGGTAGTTTTTTTCCCTGAAGGCAATAGTAGAACTGCAAGAGATCAAGACAGCACAAGAGATGCAATGAAGATCTATTAAATCATGATGGACACAGGGAAAATAAACAGGGGATGATTATTCCCTTTTCCTTCACACAGAAGAAATAGGCGACAATGAATCAGGTTATCAAGCAGCAGGCTTAAAACCAACACAAGGAAATACACTTCCAAGCTCTGCAAAAAATCCAAAGCACGTCTTGATCAAAACATAACCTGATCAGAGCCACAGAGCATTATTCTTCTATATATTTTAAACATAACAGATTACATTCAAATTGCACCTCAGGATTTCCGAACTGAAGAGGTCCCTGAAGATGCCTTCAGGCACTCTGCATAAATTTTTTTATCTCTTCCACTGACTTTTGTTACTGCCCATTTCTAAATATAGGGTTATCTGGCTATATGGACTATGTAGAGCTCTTGTGCAGGAACTAGCACTGGTGTAGGCACAGCTATAAAAATATGCTCTTAGCAGTAGAACTTACCCTGGCTTGGAGAAGGAAAAGAAGCCAAGTTAAGGTAAGGAGCTTGGAGCTGTATCTCCAGTAGAGCACTTCTTCACATAACAATGCTGGTGAAAGCATTTCATAAGCAAGACTTGGACTATGTTTCCATGATCATGGTGAATTTGAGAACACTACAAATTAATATGTGCTGGCACCAAGACATTCAGAGACCTACAAGCCTGTTCTTGGCTTAATAGAGAGTTCATCCAAAATAAGAACAGAGACAGCATTATGTATTTCTAATTGGTCATAAGCAACATTTCATATGTGGAACTCCACATTCCCAAACTATTTGATCAGATTTTAAAAAGAGCTTAAGATAAAATAAAATCCATTGAGTCCATTCGTTCTGCAGAAAAAGGCAGTAAATTATCCAAATTAATATTGCCCTTTTGAGTTCTTTGCTGAAGTCCCTTAAATAAGTAAGCCATTAAACTGGTTCTCAAAACCATGGCTGATGCCACATAGGAATCAAAAATCAAAAATTACATGACCAGAACCTGTGCTGTCATAACCTGCTGTCACAGTAGTCTGTTTCTGTCTGTGGACTACCTGCGCAACTGCAGGTTTGCACATGCGTATGGGAGAGAAGTGACTGAACTTATGTGCTTTGTTTTCCAGGCAATTTACATCAGAACAGGAGACTTTTGTGCTGAACTCTCCAGGATTATTTGAAATAAAAACTAAAAGAGCCTCTCTCAAGAGTTTTTGTGAAGTCCTTCATTTAAAATATCTCATTTGGTTAAGATGCTTTTAACATGATATTGCTTTATCTGAAAGAGATTGGTAATCAAAGGAAGAAAACACAGTTCTTTCAATTAACTCCTTCCATCAACTGTAAACAGATTCAAGTTTATCTATTCAATGGTTTCCACAATTGAGTGGTTTTTAAAACCAAATCCAGTGCCAAAATGCAAAAATCAGTGTACCAATCTAAAAATACCTCAAAAGCAAGGTAAGCAGGCCTTGAGTGATAAACATAGCCATACACGTTACAGTGCGGTGGTTTACACTTGTACAGTGATTTACATAGCATCTGTTAAACTCAGGAGTACCATATCAAGGTAAAGTTATCTGAGTGCTGCCAGGTACAGTAAGTAAGGCAGCAGCCAGAGGCCTTGTTCTCAGGCATATCCTGAGAACATATGCCTTGTTCTCAGGCATATCCAGTCATGCCCTGGCTTCATTCTTTTGGCTTTCTTAATTCTACAAATTTTTGCATTTGATGGGCTAGTAGAAGGCAAATACCATTGCAAATCCCTGTGGAACCAAGTGTTGTACCAGGGGTGCCTTGGAAAGAAGGAGAACAGAACCTGGGCTCTGAAGGAGAAAGGAAGCTTGAGCTGCTTTCAGATAAACTGGAGTCCAGGAAGGAAATATATATACCTTTTCATGTTGGCCTTTCTTTTTCATAGGTTTTATTTCTAAAAAAAAAGATCTTCCTACCTCCCTCCTTTAACTGGAGGAAGGAAAAAAGTGACAATTACAATTTCCATATAGACAATGAGAAAAGTGCAGTAATGTTGCTTTGTTTAGGGTGAATGGAGGAGATAGCCCACACTCCAAGCATCACAGAAGAAGACATCACCACATGCACCAGAGAGCAGTGGTAAAAACAGTGAGGTGGAACTGGATACATGCCAGTGCCTGCTGCAGGTGTCACTTAAACATCCCCTTCTCCAGTGATAAGTCCTGGCCTGGCCTATCCCTTTTTCCCTGAAGTCTGCCTACTGCACTGCACTGAGCCTAAGAGAAACAAGGATACTTTGCTGTTTGTACCATGACAGTGCAGTGAATTTCCTGACTTCTTCAGCAATGTAACTGTTGCTACCAACCTGAAACAAGACTGGTTCTGCTTTCAGTACATAATTGCGAAAAGTAAAACTTCCATGTCTTTGGAATTACCACATTTATATGGGGAGCAGGAGATCTTGGCTGGTGGCTAGAATTACCAGCCTATGCAGAGTACCTTTTGAGTATGAAATGCTTTCAATGATAACCAGAAACAGCCCACAGCAAGCAGCAGAATGACTGTCATTGAGACTGACAGGTACTGGTTATTCCTACACTGTTTCCTTTTTCTGACTCCAGGCTGGATTTTCGTCCAGGATTTTGTCCTGTCCAACAGGGTGTACTGTTCCTGCTGACAGTGCATAAGCCCATGCATAGAAGAACAGTCACACCAAGTCAAACAGATGCAGCACTTCTTCAGAGCTTGCTTACATAGACTTTCCTTGTGTTTTTTTCCACTTTAAAGGGTGCGCATTTTTCTTCTTTGCTAGAAAGGACAGGATGACGTGGAAACTCAGTTTGACTTCAGTACCACAAAGCAATTGATAGGAGCTTCCTATCTTCTTGGTTTAGCTCATGGAATAACAACCTCTACAACCACCAATTTGTCCCTTTCAAAGAGCCTCACAAGTAAGATTGCCAGACATCTCAAATAATGATTTTTCATATTTTCTTCTTTCCTTTTTTGAAGGCTAATCATCTGTCCACTCCACTTCAGGATGCCGTGCCTACATACCCTCCAACCATACAGCACTCTGCTGGGACTCTCTATGCTACTGCAGCTCAAATCGTTCAGGTTTCAAAAAAAACCAGAATAGGATCCCCCAAAAAATCCTCCAGAAGCCTGAAAAATTATCAGTCCCATCAAAGAAAGGGTCCTGTAAAGAGAAACATCTGTTTTCTGTGTAGGTAACTGCATGGGAAAAGTTAGGAGGAGATTTCTGAAGGGAGGAGGAGCCTGATGGTACAAGTAAATGCCAAGCTGGATATTCAGAAATTTGTGGTTTCTGTTCTCAACTGTTGTCATCTTCATGCATCTAAAAATATGGCCATCTGTTACCATACAGCACAGAAAAACAGGAGTCAAAATCAAGCTCCAGCTCTGAAAAGATAACAAAGGTGGCTGCCATCAATGTGTAAGGTTGTCCCTTCTTTTATTTTAGCCAATGATTGTGGCTGGTTGATATAAATCCATAAATAAATCAACAGAGGGTTGATTTACATGGGACCATGTAAACAGTGATACTGCTGTTGCCCCACAGTCTGGGCACTACCACTGCTGCACTTGTCACTGACTCAGTCCTCATCATGCCTGGCTAGTGGGAGCACCTCTGCCAGAGTGGCCAGGAGCCAGGCAGGGCTGGTGTCATTGTGACATTGTGCCAGGAGAGCTGTGGACTTGTCAGGAAACTGCCTGCGCGTTCCTGGTAGGCTGCACAGAGGAAAGGGCCATGTCTTATTATATGCACAGGCTTAAGCTAAGATTCAATTACCTGTATGTTCTCTAAGCAGATGTTTAACTTAGTTTATGGCTATCCCAGCCACACGGGCAAATCCAGTGCAATCCTGCCACTTGTGGACTGCTACAGCTGGAGCTGCAATTTTGCAATTTGCCTCACACCTGATTTCTCCCATGAGTTAAGCAAGGCTGAAGCAATACAATGTTTTTCTTTTACGTTTTGGGGATTATTTGCATAAACAAAGGAAAATAAATCTCACAAGGAGGAATCTTATTGCAAAAGATGAAATCTTTAACTTGTTCACAGCAGTAAAATCCATGGAACCAAGCCAATGTAGGCTAAGTGACTTTCTGTCCCTTCTTGTTTAATGATGGAGGTAAAGACCTGGTCCAGAGCTTTATGATGTAAAAATGCTTTGTAATGCAAAACAGACAAACTCCAAACAAATTTCCCAACATTGAACTTATTTCCATAGGAGACACTTAGAAGAGAGCAGCAGAATATTGCAACTTGAGAAACTTTTACTAGAATTAGAACAAGAAAAAAACAATCAGAAAACAATTGTTAATGTCCAGGGTGATTTTCAAAACCTCTTTTGCTGTTTCCTCTCCCCTCCTTTTTACAAATGTGGGAACAGTTAAGCACTCAGGAAGAACACTTTGTAAATTTGGAAACCTAAAGAATTCCCCTGTTAGACTCAACCCACATTAAAACAAAGGGTTTAGATTTTCTTTTCTTTTATCTAATGAAGGATAAACATAATATTTTGTGCAACAAAATACAAAACAGGCTTTTCCCCCACACACTTTAGTCAGCTGAGATTTTAAATAGCTCTTAAAAAGTGTCATGTAACAACCAGGCTAGCAGTAAAGTAAGGGAAACCATTCTGACTTTTTATGCAGCACACCAAGAAAAGAAAACCAGCCCACTAGAGATCAGATCTTACATCACTTCTGTGGGATGAAAGGACTTTTTTGCAGCTACAAGAAATCAGCACAGTAGTGATCTTGTCAGCCAGGATAAGACTAACCAGAAATATCTTCTGTCTTCCAGCCAGAAAGACTCCAGGGCCAGCCAGGGAGACTTTACACAGCTCACAGGGTGAGCCCTGCTGCCTGCTGCCCTGATGGGAAAGAATGTCTGTGAAACTTGGAGGCAGCTTCATTAGGAACTTGTGACTTAGCTCCATTTCTCAGCTTTCCTTGCCACTTGGATTACCCATTCCCTTCTTCTCCTTCTCCCTGCAGTATCCACCTCCAGATCCCTGACACTGGGCCCATCTGATCAGACCTTTTTTGTGCACGTGTGTCAAAAAACACATACTTTTTGATGGAGTGACACGCATACCATCACAATATCTTCAGGGGATAAAGCAAGCCTGGGTTCAAAGAGCCCAGCTGTTACCATGAATAATTGGTCTTCCCTGCAGTAAGCGCAGCAAGATACCTTGCGGTCTCCGGGTATTTTTGGAGGTGCCAAGAAAAGCAGAAGGGACCAGCATCAGCTGTCTAGAAGAAAGCATCTGGTGGCTCAGACAGAAGTTGTCTTAGACTTTTGTCGAAAAATGTTTGTGGATAAAGATGTAACAAGGCGTCTGCAATGCTTACATGCACTATCCACAGTGTTGTCTGCACCTGGGAAGCTTTTCAGACCCTTCAGAAATAAAAATCCCTAAAAGATTGAAAAATACACTGCTTCTCAAAACCAACAGACGTTTTGCCTAGTATAGTGTTAATAAGGACTTTTTTTTTTTTGTGAAGTATTAGTTAAGTTGATGATGTTAGGATGTGTTGGGCTAGTAAAGGCAATAGAATAGCACAGGAACCAAAAGAAGTTTTAAAAGTACCAAAACAAACTAACAAACAAAAAATTTAAAAGCATCTCTCTCTCTAAACTGCACAAAATTTTTCAGTCTAAGCACAGCATGAAATAACTTCATGTTCCCATATCCACACACCTTTTTAACAGCCAGAAGAGTGTCGCATGTGGATGAAAAAATCTTTTTTGACCAATTAAATCCATGGATAGTATGATTACAAAAGCTGGCAATTTCACACTGTCCTGCATCCATACTAGCTTTCTCTTACCTGTACAACTGTTGTATGTTGGGAAGCTCAAAAAAACAGACCCGTGGTTTGGATATAGATCAAACATCTTTACTACATACAAAACCAAACACTCTACCCTTATTAAAATTCAACAGGAATGATATATCAAAAATTTTGCAGATTGCTGTGAAAATTTAGCTTCAGAAAGATGACCTCTTTTATAGCCCCAAGGCAGATTTTTCACCAAAAACTCACTTGAATGTTATTATAACAACTGAAAAGCTTTCCACGTTCCCATGAGATGACTGCATTCCATGTTATCCTGGAGACAAAGATTGCAGGAAAGATTTGACAAATCCAGACAACATTAAAAGTAAGTGCATGACGATTTATCTGCTGGGAGAAATCCAGCAAGTTCTAGACTTGTTTACTAGCCCCAGACCAGAACAGCTCATCAAACTGTAGTACTTAAAACCAGAGCTGAAGCTCTAATATTTAAAAGTGTGTTTTGGAAACGCTCCATGTACACTGAAAATCTTGGATTGGATTCAAAAGTTGTATTTGAAACTGCCATCTCCCAATTAAAACAAAATACTCCTAAATGCTTGCTTCAAATGATGCCTTTAGCACATCTTGTTGATTAAATTTGTTTAGTGAATGGTGATAGAAAAATTTCCTCACAATTAATTTTCACTTATTTGAATGTCTAAACATTTTTACAGTCTCATGTTCCTTCTGATTAACCTGACTTATAAATATTGAAGATTGGGGTACAGTTTATTCAATGTCTTCCAGATTTTTGGCTGCATGATTCTGTAAATTCTGGGCAGATACTGAATGGAAATTTCAATGTTTGAATCACCTTAAGTTGCTCAAGGCTTGAATAAAACCTTGTGAAGGGAAAAATAAATATTTACACCTTATTTAAAGGTGTTGAAGATTTTTATAATGAATTTCCTTTAAAAATCAATGTCCCACTTTCCCATAAAAATGCAGAGTTTCAGACCTTTTAAAGGAAAAACAATCTTGATCTATTCTGGGAGGATTTTCTTGTCTACACAGTAGAACATCCAATGGCTTTCATTGAACCTAAGTATGATAAGAATATTCTCCTGGCAATGAAAATGTAATTCAAAATAAAATTAAATGCAAAGTCACATATTCATAAAGTCTACATACAATGGTTCTGAGGACACTGATGACCATCTGACACCATGTATGTAGGACCTCTGGCAAACAACCACTTCTTTTTCCCTGTTGCAGAATAACTGAAGATCAGAGAACTATGGAAGCTGAGCAAATTTATTCCAAAAGATTATTATATTGTCACAGAATCACAGAATATGCTGAGTTGGAAGGGACTCAAAAGGATCATCGAGTCCAACTCCTGACCCTGCACAGGACCATCCCCAAGAGTCACACCATTAGCCCAAGAGTATCCTCCAAATGCTTACTGAACTCTGGCAGGCTTAGTACTGTGACCACTTCCCTGAGCCTGTTCCAGTGTCCAATCACCCTCTGGGTAAAGAATCTTTTTCTAATATCCAAACTAAACATCCCCTGACACAACTTCAGGCCATTCCCTTGGGTCCTGTCACTGGTCACAGAGAGAGATCAGTGCCTCTTCTTCCCCTAATGAGGAAGTTGTAGACTGCAATGAGGTCTCCCCTCAGGCTCCTCTTCTCCAGGTTGAACAGACCAAGTGACCACAACTGCTCCTCATACGGCTTCCCCTCAAGGTTCTTCACCATCTTTGTTGCTCTCCTCTGGACACTGTCTAAGAGCTTCATGTCTTTCCTATATTGTGACGCCCAAAACTGCACACAGTGTTCAAGGTGAGGTCACACCAGTGAAGAGAAGAGCAAGACAATCCCCTCCCTTGACCGGCTGCCGATGCTTTGCCTGATGCTTCCGGGACACGGTTGGCCCTCCTGGCTGCCAGGGCACTGCTGACTCATATTCAACTTGCCGGTGACCAGGACCCCCAGGTCCCTTTCCGCAGCACTGTTTTCCATCATCTCATTCCCCAGTTTGTATGTACATCCAGGGTTGTCCCATCCCAGGTGCAGAATCTGGCACTTTCCTTTTTGTTATTCCTTCATATGGTTGGTGATTGCCCAGTCCTCTAATTTGTCAAGGTCTCTCTGCAGGACCTCCCTGTCTTCAAGGGAGTCAACAGCTCCCACCATTTTTTTGTTGTCTGCAGTATCCCTTCCAGTCCTGCATCCAAGTCATTTACGAGATGCTAAAGAGCACAGGGCCAAAGATGGAACCCTGTGGAACCCCACTAATGACAGGTCACCACTCTGATGCTACCCCATTCACCCTCTGTTCGACCCTTGAGCCAATTGCTCACCCACCACATGATGTGTTTATTCAGCTGTGTTGGACATTTTGTCCAGAGGATCCTGTGAGAGACTGTATTGGAAGCTTTACTGAAATCCAAAAAGATGACATCAACTGGCTTCCCTTGATCAATTAGGTGGGTTACCTTGTCATAAAAAGAAATCAGATTTGAAAAGCAGGATGTTTCCCTCATGAAGCCACGCTGGCTGTGACCAATGACTGTGTTGTCTTTCAGGTGTTTTTCAATACCTCCAGAATAGTTGTCTCCATAACTTTACCAGGCTTTGGAGTGAGACTAAGAGCTGCATCATATCAATTTTTGGTGTAAAGGGGTTTGATGTAAACAAAACTGAGGGAAAACTCTCCTCAGTTTCATGTCTCTTATGACTCCCCTAACTAGACACAAGATGACCCTCACTGCAGGTGGCCTGTAAATATATTAACACTGACTGGCTGGCCCTGGGCTTCCAAACAGAGTATGTGACAGCTGAGCTCTCCCTTTTCCAAGTCCCTCTACTCTACCCAGGTCAATTTTTCATCAAGCCAGTGTGAATACTTTTCTTTGAGACTTCTAAAGTCTTTCAAATTTGTTTGAAATCAGAAAAGTTTTCCAAACGTGTTAGATAAGAGAAGGTGATGGACAAAAGGAGATCACAAATCTGGTCACTGCAGGATCCAGGTGCAAAATAAGGCTGACTGTGTGACAGTGTTGACATATATGTACCTTCATTAAGAAAAGGTACTAAAAGTACTCTTTAATCCGAAAAAACGCACCACCTTTTTAACCTGAAAAAGCTTGCCACATTCAAGGCAGAAATGTTAACTGGTGAAGACAATAATTCACCACGTGAACAAGCCACTGAAGAGCTGATTCTACATCTCTTATGTGTTTAACACTAGACACTGATTTGAAAAAAGAATATTTTAGCCAAAGTTGATGGAGTATGATGGTGCAACATAAGCAGGGTAGACAGAGGATCCTCAAGTCTTAAGCTCTGTGAACCATTCTGCAGTGTGGCACAGTAATGGTAGAAATCCATTACTCATGGATGCTGTCATGCAATAGGTTGGTATTAGCAAGAACTCTGTGATTAGTCCTAACAAGAGGGCTGAATGGACCTGGTGTATACATGGACCTTCAACCAGCAGAGGCTGCCAACTCTTCAAAACACTTTGCAGCAACAGCCCAAACACCACCCTGCTTGGGCTCTTTGTCTGAAAAGAACAATAACCCATCCACAGGTGAACACAGCTCCCAGTATGCCACTGGAAGTGATTGCTATTCCTAGCTGTATATGCTGCCTTGCACTTTCAATTCAGGAGCGCTACAGCACTTCACAACTGCTCAGTGCAGTGGTGAGGCAGGTTAGGGCTGCAAGGACTAGACATAGTCTGTGTGTGGCAGCCTGTGCCAGACATGGTACAGAATCACCCTGTGTCCTCAAACAGGTACTGCCTTAGGATGAACACTGAGAGTGAGCGCTTATTCCAGTTGGAGTCATCTGGCTATTTCAGACAATACTTGCCCCCTTTTTAAAAGCAGCTGTGAGACTGCAAAATGATCAAGATCTCATTCTGTGTCCTTGTTAGACAAGGTGCCTGGTACTGGTTGCCCCCACTGCCTGAGAGCACTTCTGCAACTCCAGCTCCGAAGGACAAGTTCCAAATTCCAAGCCTCCATCTTCTCCACCACATGCTTCCTCCAGGATCCAACAAACGCCTGACCTTACTTGGCTTGGGAGCATTTGCTGCAGCAGACACAAACAGAGTAAGTAAGAACATTTCCTACATCCAGAGTAAGTGGAACATTTCCTCTGGGACTGCGTCCCCCTTCCGTGCTGAGTCTCATGGGCCAAGCTCAGTCACTTCTTACTTAGGCAGGCTGACAGCAAGGAGTGTCCCACCATAACCATTTACAGAGCAAGGCTGGTGGAACCTCGTGTTGTGTAGTGAGAGTACTGCAGTGAAATGCTTCTGGCAGGAGGAGATAACTAGCAAAAAACTAGGAGGAGAAGACTTGAGTGTTGGCAACCCTAACAAACTGGATTCACAAAATGAACTTGAAGAATTTGGCAGAACTCAAATTACATTTTTAAACAGTTACTGTAAGTGTAAATGTTATTTTATCCGCCTCCTTGAACTGGATCATCTTGGCCAGCCTCCAGACGACCACACCCACGCTCTTACTTTTACAGCTGCAGAGATGGGGTCAAGATTATCTATATTCTCTGTAACTCAAAACCTATTATTAAAGTAATTTATTTGCAAATAAATCATCCTTGTTATGCAGCTCCAAGTAAAAGAAGGAATAAAATACGAGCTTGTGAGCTTGAGCTCATTTGCTGAGTGCAAATCCTACTCCCTTCCTTGAACACATTTAAATCATTAACAAGAATTTGGTCACCAAGGTAGCTTCTTGTTTCATTCAAATCTGTGAAGTTGATACAGTAACCATTAAAGAAAACGACAACAAAAGTACAGCAAAACAAATCCCAAGGTTTATCAGGTGGTGGGTCTTCACAGGTAAGCAGAAAAGGTATTACAGCACTCAAAGGTTTAACGTGACCGGAAACATTATTTTTTCCTAATTTCAGCATTACTTTTAGTAAAGCATGTGAATGTAAACTTGGTCCCAGCTGAGCCAGTGTAACATCCTATTACTTTGGTGGAGGCAGGATCTGAGCTACTGTGGAGGGCTTGAAAACTGTCATGTGATTCCTGTGAGGAAACAAGTAGCCTTATTTTCAGAAGACCTTTGAATGATCCAGCTTTAAATACTTGGGGGTCCATTTTTGCATTCATTCAGGACCTTTCATCAGCCTGCTTAAAAGCTGTCTGCTTGTGGTGGTGGACTTTCTTTCATTGTCCCTTTTTTCCTTCTTACAGGGCCACATTTAGAAGGTTTTTCTGGATTTACAGGAATATCATCAAATCTTTTGAATGATAGGCCAGAGATATGACAAATTTTCTTTTGTCTTAAGGTAACAATTTTAGGTTTGTTTACTTCTACAAGTCTGCCCATGGTTATGACTTTTTCCAGTGCTTTCTTCCATGATTCTGTAAGACACTGGATATGCATGAGAACTGCAAACAAAAGTATTGTTAATCAAACCTGGCCTTCAAGATTCATTATATCTTTAAACAAAACAAATAAAGGAATAACTTGTTATTAAGCACAATGTTATTTTATGCCTGCTGCAACATTCACAAATATACATAAAGATTAGTCAGCTTTCATGTAATGAATTAAAGCCACAGGATGAGCTTTAAAGTGATACCACATCCATAAAAATATTATGCTAAAACTGAAACAGCCAGAGACAAACTTTTGTCTTACATTATGGAATAGAGAATTCGGAAAGAAATTTCCACACTGCATATTCCACGATTTTAAATAACCATTCCTATTATAGTGTACTATCTCTGACCCTGTATTTTAGGGCCTTTGATGATCTAGCCAACCACTTGCTGTTGTGGCTATAGACCAGATCCTGACCAATATCTAAGCTGAAATAATTTTTATGTTTTATTTTTATTTTCATGATGATTATGAATTTATATTCACACACAGTTTTGCAATAACTACTTGAAAAAATCTCACCTGAAAGATTGAATTAGGTGTACTTACATTCTTTACTCTCTACAAAAGCATAAGTTTCACTATGGTTCTAAAGATGTCTTGCTTCTTCTCACTATGTGGTCGTATGGCCTATAAACTTAAAATTACTTTTTCTACAGGAAGATTATATTTCCAGTATTTTCTTTTCATTGCTTTCAACTAACATTATACGACAAAAAAGAAATATTTTTATATATTAATATTGGCAATATCTGGAAGTTGTTATGTTTTCTGAATCCCATACTAAAATTGCAGAGAATTTAGTACAAGCAGCAAGCATATTTTTGAATGCTACACATTAAGCCCCACCACTTTTTTCCTCCCTGTGGTCTACGTGACTGAGACCTCAGGTATTTAGCAGCCAGAGCTCAGATCTTGCAAAGTGCCTTTTTGAAAGGAACGCTGCATGTTTCTGCTCAGAATTTTTTTAGCATTTTACAGGAGCAAAACAATAAACCATCTGTCATGCAAAGTCTGTTCTGTTACAACCAAGGTGAGAACTGAATGAAAAAAAATATGAACACACAGAGCAGACTTTGTCAGTAACTTACTGTTTTTCTCCACCTTCCCTTCTCTTTCCCTTCATGGGACCTACCTCAGACATCCACGGAGCGTAACTGTGGTAACAACCTGTGAGGAGACCATTCCCACCACCAGCTCTCCTGCCACAATTACTCTTGCAGCACTTGCCACCCTTCATCTGGAAATTACCTCATCCTTCATCAACATGTGTCTAGCTGTTAGAGGCTTGGGAACCTAGCAGTGATGCTCACTGGCTTTGCCAGGAAATAGCCTCATTTGATGAGTCTCAGGATAAAATTAGCCATTATTACCTGCAGTGTTGGCGCTCACTGCTCCTCCCCCCTTTTTGGTTCTTCAAATATGTAAAAATCAAAGTGGCACACTGTTTTTACACTTCAGAGAGAGACATGCCAGGCAAAGGACACACATAAGATTTGGGGGGTAAAAAAAGTATCAATGGTCTCTTATTCACTCATCTTTCAAAAAACAGCACCACCAAAACAAAGACACAACTGTTCCCACATAATAAAGGGCGCATTGATAGTGTTCCTAAAAACAAGCTAGTGCACTCTTGACATTGCTAACTTGTTGAATCTTCACTAAACTGTTACAACTGCTCGATTTCAATTTGTCTGTTCCTGTCATGATCACCAACAATTAAAATTGCCATAAGAGCAAAGAAAATGCCATGCCAGCTTGGGCATTCTCTATGCACAATCAAAGGTTCCTAATGAGGTATTAGAAGAACATCAGGGCATATATAAAGAGGAAATTCCAAGTAAATTATCGATCACTTCTGACTAATATTTACTGAATAATATTACTCTTTTGGTCTTTACAAAAGTATAGCACTGTATCCAACTTTGTAATTACTGATGCACTCACAAAAGGCAGCAGTGTCACAAGAAGTCACATGGGAGTGAGCATCAGAGAGGACAAACCCTACCCAGGCAAAATTAGAAACAAAAGTGAAAAAATATTTCAACATCATTTCAATTATATACCTTCTGGTAATTTTGACAGGGTTATAAATATGAGGCCAATGAGTGATACATGTGACTGATTATCTGGTGCATTGGAAGTTCTGCTACAAAAAAAAATTAGCAGTTGTTTTTCAAAGCTTTCAGTAAACTAAAAGAAATAATTTCAGTTAGGAAGATGAAATATTTATGTTCCAATTTGTAAAGCATTTTGAAACAAAATAATGCTTAGTTGTAAAGTATTTTGATTATATTTTTAAAATGATACAGGGGCTTCTAAAACTATGCCCTGTCTTGCCCCAGCAAAATAATTTGCTATGATAAACCCATTTTTTTCAAAGCATATTAAATTGTTGCCTAGATTCATTAAGGAAGTCTGAACTAAAACATTTCACTCAACCCTTACTCTCTCAATTATGTTTAGACTGAGATTTGTTAATCTAAGGGAAGAGCACTGGTGTATTCTTGTCATATTATCAGCCAGCAGTGTTTGGAAAAATGCATGCTGTTTTCCAAAAAAATAACTGTAACAAGTATTCAGGGAAAGTGCTATTACTATATGAATTATGAAGGGTGAAAAATGGGAGATAGTTTATTCCTAATGTACAGGAATGCTGAAAACTGAGACATAAAGGGATGCTTTCCAAGTACTCAGAGCAAGAACACAGCTAAGTTTATCCCCTGGAGCTGAAACACCCCAGCATAAAAAATGTGACAGTAATTTTGTTGTCTTTACTGAGAGCAGTGCCTGTGAACTTATAGAAAAACTTGTATCACACAAGGTCTAAGAAGCTGTCCATCCTGTCTGCTGTTCTTAAAGCAAAACCAATTATTTTTTTCTTTGTGTTAACATACCAGTAATATCTTTCCAATTTTAACTTCTAGGGCCTGGAACAATGTTCCATACAGTTACGCTGACGTTGCTGTCCATGACAAAATGTGAACAGAAGGGAAGTATGTGTCCCAGCGAACAGATATCTGGCCCAAAGAAGGGTCTAAAGAGCAACGCAGTAATAAATTTATTTTTAAAGAAAAAATAATTTATAAAGTATAAAATTTGAGTCAATATTTGGAAACACAGCTGCAAGCCTCAGCAAAGGTGAAAAATTGCAATTGATTTCAGAGATTGGAAGCTAATAATAGCCTTCCATGTAAACACATGGTCACAAGATCAAATACAACTCCTAAAGAGATGCAGAATATTAAACATCAATGTTTATCATGATTAAATAATGGTTAATAATTTGCCTTTTTTATTAATAAACTCCAGAATATGCTTCCACATGGCTCTTTTTATTTCATTCTTCTGCATCACCTTCTACTAACTATACAAGTCTGTGCTTATAATATTTCTTTTCAATGAATTACAAACAAGAGGACAGATGTTTCTGATTTTCCTCTATATGCATGACAATGTAGAAATGTATTGTGAAATCTGGCACTGACTCCTTCTTGAAGTAGATTTACCACATGTCCCAGTCACAAAACAGCAACACATAGCATAACGTTTCTGGAAAGAATCTTGCTGCAATAAAATGGATCACAGAAAGTTTGTAATCTATGAATTCTGCCCAGAATATAAAACGCCAAAAATCCCTCCAATTAGGTATTTGAAATTGGAAACCAATTCACAAACCAGGGTGGAGGAGAAAAGGAGGGGGTGGAAATTAGTTGTACTTTACAGGAAAATGCATTCCTGGTTCAAAAGTCAGTGCGAACTGCCAATCACAATAAATTTTTAAAATCCCACAGAACATCTTTTGCAATCTGGGAAATATATCCAGCGAACATACTGTTTGGAGAAAATGTTCATAAATTCTGAAATCAAAAGGACTAGCACAAGTACCTGGTTTGATATGCTTTATGACACAGGTGAGAAGACTTCCTTGAAATAACTCCAGTTTGAACTAAATACAAGTCTTTAGTGAAAAATCAGCTTGTGGTTTCAAAAACTCCCAGTGATGGGGAACATACCATGAAAGTTGGCAGGTCACCTGGTTAAAAACTTGTTATATGTCACAGGGTGAGTGTCCAGACTTGAGGATTTTGTTTCCCGGGGAAGTCTTATCAGATTTCTTTCACTATCTTTTTCAAAAGCTGAGAAGCTTGCTCAGCATTTTTCAGTGCACACACACACCTTCATTCCCAGACTAAACCTTCTCTCACACTGACAACATCCTTGCCCCAGACTGACACTCCCAGAGCATTCCCTGAATCTACATTCAAAAAACCCCATTAGTGCTTCTGGCCACACTGTCACTTTGGGAGCTCATGAGTAAATAAATAAATAAATAAAAAGTGTCCCTTATCTCTTTTTTGGTTGTTGGTCATAAGGTCTAGCATGTTTCCTGCACGTTTGCATACCAATTTTCCTAAGTATCGTGGAGCTGAAGAGCACACAAGCCCATCCAGGGCAGCAAGTGTCTTGATAAAACACATCTGCTCCCACCTTGCTTAACCAAATAACCCATCAAGGTACCCTGGGCAAGTCACCATAAGCCTTGGCAACTTGTTTTATCTCATCTTTAAGACAAGACTTGGGGAGTCACAGCAAGGACAAGCACAGTGGAGTGACTTATTCCAAATCATTACAGAAATGACAACTGGCTCACACAGACCAAGCCACACTGTTTATTAAGGATGAATTTCTTAGATGTTTGTCCCCTTCACCCTCTGGACTACATCCACATCTCAGAGCTCCCCAAAGCATCTTTATTTCATAAGATGCAGACAAGCTCAGGAAGCTGAAGGCTAATTTTAGCCTGTCCCTCTCTCCAGTTAAGTGACCAAGGCAGTGTGAAGTGTTCTGGATGCAACAGCCTGGTGGGGTGACTGGATAGCAGCTTGTACTGACTAGCAGAATGTCTACTCCACCTGTCAGGCTTCGAGAAGATGCTTCTGGTTCTTCCTTCAGGGGAAAATTTAACAACTCAGGAGTGGGGTAATACCTCTTGTGGCTGCTCAAGGCAGAGCTCTCCCCCAAGAAGGAAGCTTCACTGGGTGCCACAGGCTAGTGGGAAGTTTCACATGCTGTGTCACTAAGTGGAAGCTTTCTTCTGAATCTGGTTTTACTCTTAACCCAAACCCAAAACTTTCAGAAAGGTCATGCTAGGAATGGGAAAGAAATTACCAAGCAGTTTAAAAAAAATCAGAAATGTAGACAAACAGAATAGTGGCAGAGTGAGAGGAAGAGAGCCAGTATTTTGGCATGGTTTCTGGATTACAGGTCTACCACAGGGAAGCTGCCAGAGGTGCTTAATTTTCCCATTGTTTTACACGTCTTTCCTTTTGTCTTTCCTATGTAGAGTGACAGCTTTTTGGTAATTTGTAATTATCTGTATTATGTAATTATATATATTTTTGTAATTTGTTTCATATAAAACTATTTTGCATAGTAAAGCCGAAGTCCACTAAGATGCAAATTATTAGATGCATAGAAACAGTCCAATCCCATAGGTTCCTACTGCAGAAATGAAGGAAATTGGCACTAACAACCACAACAGAGCTACAGCAGGATTTAGGATGACATTTTCAAAAAGTCAACAGTCATTCTCAGGATCAGTGCAACACTTCTCATCTGTGACATGTTTCAAAAGAGATGATGGGAGCAAATGCATGTCCATGGGGTTGTTCATTATCAAACTTCTGGAATGCTAATGTAAACACCTTGCATTTACTTCATGCTTTGCCTTTGAAGACTTTTGCCAACATCAATAGTAATGCTACTACGCATAGAGCTTTTGTAAGGATTAATTTTCTGGGGTCATTAGAGTCCACTGCTCTTTACCACAGTCATGTAATAACATACTTGCTGTACTCACCAAAACAAAAACAAAAAAAAGAAGCCAGATGCAGTACATTGACATCTGCTTACAGGAATCCAGTGATTTCTTCTCTGCACATTATGGTAATAATATGTAGCCACATACTAGGGTCTCTTAAATACCACATCTGCTCTAACCTTCATATGCTCCTGTGAAAAATAATCATCACAATATCTGTCAATCTACCATCTTTCGTGAAAAGCATTTACAGTGTGTGCTGATGTACCAAGCAGTACTGTTATTGGTACCTCTGTGAACACTTCTTTCCCCTGACTATGGCTCACCCCATACTCCCAGCCTCTTCCAGAGGTCTACAAAAAGATAGGAGCTTGCCTGTCACCTTTTTTCCTAATTATTACAGAGAATCCAAACTTTGACCAGACAAGTCCATAAGGAAAAGCTAACATTTTTCAAATCCTATGAGTTACTTGGTACACAACACAGGTGCATGAGGAAACAGTCTAGGGTTGATTTCTAAACTAAAGTTCCCTGCTCTGCTCCCCATTACTTTCTCATCAACAAGCCTTGCTACGCTCAACATGTTCCTCCTCCTCACTCTTTTTCGACATAAAGACCATTTCTCCTACTTCAGAGATGAGATTTGATGGCTTTTACCTGAGGGTCAGTCCTTCACTTCGGTGCCTGGTAGTAGTGTCTCTTCTTTTCCAATTTCTTTGTATTTTACCAGCCCTTCCCCAATCTACTCAGCCTTCTTTCCCGCTTTTAAGAAATATAAGGCACAGAGAGACCAACAGCCCAGCATCATCCCCAGCTCCTCTGGAAAGGAAGCAAAGCTCCTACTTCAGGCAATGCCTAAATTTAGCTGGGATGAATCTGGGATTAGACCATCAAAGCAGGGAATAAAACCAGGATGTCTCAAGTATTAGGCTGGAGTCTTAACACCATCCCCTACATCATACTGGGAATTGCTGCTATTCAGCAGTCCAAGTGTGCAACATTAAAATTGACACTGACAGAAACCAGCACTGAAATCAGAACAAGTAGAGATCAGACCTTTAAAAAGGACAGTATTTAGCATACATCACTTCTTTATTTTTTTTCTTTTCTACTGTCTCTTTTTTTAGAGAGAGAAATATTTGTATTAAGCCTGATGTTGTCAATATAGTGCTGGATCAACATATGGTTGTCCATATGCATATGCAGGAAGGTGCCACCACACCCCCCCATGGTCCTGACCTGGCACCTTTACAAGGTACCTTCATGCACCAGACTGCCATGGCATGCTGCAGTGCAAATGGACCCTGTGTTTTGTTCCATGACAGTGTTTAATTGAGTCTTTGAGCAGTCGGACGGGTAGACAACCCTCCATGAGTCATGGATGCTTGTGCTCAGGGAGCTATGGCTAATGCAGGTAATTGAATCACGTTGGGAAGAGCAGAGGAGCCAAGACACACCCCTGGGTAAATGGTGCCTGATGGTATGCTTAATTACAGGTAACATGCCTGGCTGTATGAGCTCAGAAATCAGAGATGGAAAAGGCCTAGTACATAACCTAACCACTACTGTGGTGGAGTATGTCTCCCTTCCTGTTGGAGGCAGTGAGCCTTTCACTGCTTTCCTTCACAAGAATAGTCCACATTTTTTACCGTGCTCCAACTTCTTGCTGTCTCTTGTCATTACCTTTCATTATTTTCTAACTCAACCCATTTCCAGCAGTTAAGGGCTCCTTACAGACTCCAACTCCCTCCTGCTTAGTGCTTTACTGAGCACACAAACTTGCACCCTTCAAAACAGGGAGGGGAGGCAGCTGCGGACAGCCCTGACCTCCTGACAAAGGAGGTTCTTGCTCACCACAGCAGGTTTGGGGTGCAAGATCACAGCCCAGGACAGGAGGTCTGACTCTGCCACCATGCACATTCAAATTCTTTCCCTTCTCCTGCTGCCTTTGTCGCCCATGTCCACCCATCTAAGGCACCTTCCGCTTGTTTGCTTATTTCTTTCTGCTCTGCTTGCTGTGTGACAGATATCCAGAAGGAAAAGAATATGAAATATAAAAGGATCGATTTCCTTCAACTTTTTTTCTTTTTCTTCTCACCAATGTTTACATATTTTTTGTGGTGTTTGCTCTGGGCTCCTGAAATTTTTGCGGCATTGCTGGTGCAGCAAGTCCCACTAAAACAGGACCCTGCATGCACTGTGCTAATCCCAAGTCACAGCCTCCTTCCCTGCTATATGCTAAGCTCTGATGTGAGATGCGTCAGCACAGGAAGTTCTTCCAAAATTTTCCGTCTGGTAAATGAGGAAACACCTCATGCATACAACAGGGAGTTCAGATGTGCATTTCACCACACCAGAGTCAACAGAATCTGCTATTTATTTATTTTTTTTAAACCCCTAGATGGTTTCTGTGCACTTTTGACTTAATCTCAGTTTGAGCAGCAATTAGCTATTCACAAGATGGAAATACATACTGTATCAATTATGCATTTATATAAGTATGACATACCAGCAATTTAAGTGATTTATCTCCCCTTCTATGCATTCAGCACTAAAGATAAACAACAGTGAAAAGAAAGGAATGGGTCTGAAAGTCAGAAAAGAGCCTTCTGTGTTTGGTGACAGCTTCCTACAGCAAGCTGAGGCTGCCAGCCAGGAGCAACACAAGTTTTCAGACTCATAGCCATAGTCCTTTGGGGGTGCTCTTCAGGCATTTTTCAGGAGTGCATAATTTTTACAAAGAGGTTAAAAGAAAAAAACAAGCCAATTTTTGTTGTCAAATGCAGAAAAACTGGACAAGAAAGTATTTGAGTGAAGCTTAAACTTTTGGACAACAGTGCAGAAAAGTATTGGTGCTATGACTTGGGATCAACTGATTACTCTCTTGACATGATCCCTTGGAAGTGATGTTGGAGGAGAACTGCCTGTGTCACCCCATCATGTTTGCTCATTATTTATTGCTGTTTTGTTGTTGCTGGCACACAGTATGCTGAGACATGCCTGGTTTCCCAGAGAAGGGCTTGTGATTCACACTGGTGGGACACGTCGCTGGCTGCCAAGCTGGAGGCAGCAACATGGAACAGCGCCTGGGAGGGTTCAGGGATGGTAACAGGATGTTAATGCACTAAATGAGAGCCTGATTTTCCTGGAAGTTCTGGTATCTTAAAGATAACATTCAAAGTTGTGAACCAAAGGAAAACAACCTTTTCTCCCAAAGAGTAACCCAGAAAAAGAAAATAAAACAGAAGGCAGATGTAGGAAGGCCACATGATCCAGAACAACTCAAAGACCTTCGAAGAGCCAAAATAATGCTTTAAAAAAGCAAAAATCACTGTATAATTTAAATCAGTTGCTCTCATTGCATTATTCTTATTCTGCCCAAAACAAGCTCCTGGCTGCCTAATGAAAAATAAGCTATTTTGCTTTCAAAATTCATCATCCTTCCTGAATTTAAAAGAAATTAAATTTTTATAAATTAAACAAAGATAATTTTGGGTAAAAATTGTCTGAGAATCTTCTATGTCACTGTGATATGATGGTTCCTTCTGAGGATCAAAAAGAGAGGTAAGTTATACAGAAAAAAAAGAATGATGTTTAAGAAAGTCAGTAAGAATTAAACTCGTGAGCATCTGCTCTGGGCTGACACCAAAGAAGCAGCAATAGCAAAATAAAATATTTATTAAATGTGGTTCAAAGATTTATTTCAGAACTCAACAGAAAAAGGTTATTCATAACTTCTTCTGCTCTTGAAAAATTTTCAGCTGAAATGGCCAAAATTTTTGCAATGGAAGAAGTAAGAAATATTTTTAACCTGAACTGAATGAGGAAAGGGGTGCTTTCCTTCTTGCACATTGGTTAGGTTTTAGAGGAAAGTTACAGTTCTTATACAGCAGAGCATTTTCTTCTCTTAGTGAAGAAAAGAAGGCAATTCCTCATGGCAGTCATGCTCGCAGTGCATCACATAAACCAAATATCTGCTGAAGATCATCTTCTGCAGGGAAACACAAGTCTCAGGTACCCAAACAGAAATTCCCATGAATGTTTGTGGCAACTTTACAGCCAAAATATTTATGCTTGGGTCAAATGTTTTAGCCTTTGGAATGATGAATAAATAAACAGCACTTCTGATGAACATTTACTTTTTTCTAAAAGCAAAAAAAATTCCACAAAAATGACATACTTTTAAAGTAAGCAAACCCTTACACCAACAACTTTGGAAATATATTTATCAAGGAAGGGTTTGTGTGAAAATACTTTTTATAGGAAAACCCATATCTGAGCAGCAGACCTTCTAAAATATAGCTCAAACTACATAAACCTGTGCTTGAAAGTGCTACTCTGATTTAGGACAGTATTTCTGGACATCAGAAAATAAAGTAGCTTCCACTATTGCAAAGAGAAACTTCCTCAGAAAGAGCATTGGCAAACTGATGCAAGATTTCTGCCATCCCCCTATGTCCCCAGTTTGCTGGGAGGTGCGGATACCAGTTCATGCTTCTTTTCTGATAAACACCTTGGGGCCTCATGTCCCAGTATTGAACTTCTGGGGATTGTGTTTACATTTGATAAAACCCCATTAATTTAGATATGAAGAGCTACTACAGCTGCTCTTCAACTATCCGCTTCACAGAGGTATCTAAATTTGCCATGTAAAACTTCTTTTTCCGAAGCCATGGAATTCCCATTTCAAGTTATTCAATGCCAGAGTCAGTCTAAATGGAAACTGTAATTATCAAGTGTAGCTGAAAAAAAAAAAAAAGAAAAAAAAAAAACTTTTGTGCTAATGCTTTCCAAGATCTTCAAGAAAAATGAATGAAATTCATAGTCCTCTGGCACTTGCAGCAGCTGTAACCTGAAACTGTCATGCTAATTAGAACCTTGCCAAGAATATTTTCAGGTTTTGACTGATCAATTCACGTGAAACAAATGCTGAATTCTCCCAGACACTGACTGAAATGCTTTACCATTTCTACATGCTGTGAACACACACGTTATACTCTGACCCAGGGCTGTATCTTGGCATATGGAAGTTCTTAATTTCCCAAGCTCTAAAGTACATGGACATGGTTTGCACTTCTCCAAAATTCCATTAAATGACACATTTTAATGTTTTTGTGTTTCTGAACAAAAATCAAAACACACTGAAAAAAACCTGGGGTATTAACTGGAGTCATTAAAATACCAAGCATAATACATCTCAAAGGGGAAAAAGAAACAATCTGGAATTGCAACACTGACACTCACACATTTTGAAACTTTGCAATGTCTAGCATTGCCTGAGAATAAATCTGTAACAGGGACAGGGAGGACGATAGGTGCCAGGTGAACATCCTGTGCCCTAGGGAAGGAGAGGATAAGGAAGAGAGGCCAGGATGCCTGCTGTCTCCCTGTCCTCCCAAGAAGGAGACAGATGTTGGCTCTCAGCTGGTGACTTTGCAGCCTTGTCACAGAATTTATTCCCAAGAGCTATTTCCCTCCTCCCCAAAGAGAAAACTTTTCCCAGTGTTTAACAGGGATTTTATTGGTTGAAATTAAAGTCATTAGTTTATATCCTCTCTATAGTTGCCCAGGAGGACAGACTAGCCCCAGTAACATTTATCCATCCTTCAAGGCTGCAGCCTGGTCCTGTACCACTGCCCTTCTTAATACAATAGTAAGCTTAATTCATCCATCCTCCATTCAACGACCACAGGCCTCTGAAACATGACCTCTCCCATTGCTGCCCTTTGGGATAACTCCAATTTCTTCAGACATTCTGGAAATGCATCATCTGCCATACTCCAGCTGAGGCAGTATCCATGTGGAGTAGGACAGTGGGATTACTTCACATTTCTTGCAGGCTATATGCCTGCTTATGCAAAGCCATGGATGTTTTCTTTTTTTGTGGCAATACAACTCTGCAACCCCATTTGTGATATCCTGCAACCTCCACAGCCTGCTTCCTGGGCACACCACCCATGCAACCATCCCTCGTCCCATGTCTGAATGGTCACCCAGGCAGGCACAGACCTGCCTCCACTGACTGCTGCAATGGGCAGTTCTCTCCTCATCATAATCACACTAAGTGAAAGAGCCTTGGTGTGCCCCCAAAAGTCTATTTAATGGCACTTCATTAAATTAATAT
This sequence comes from Lepidothrix coronata, assembly GCF_001604755.1. NCBI lineage: Eukaryota > Metazoa > Chordata > Aves > Passeriformes > Pipridae > Lepidothrix > Lepidothrix coronata. The sequence continues at coordinate 6,744,395 of NW_016690180.1, read as the reverse complement.
TTTTTAAAAAGGCATAATTGTCAGCAGATGGCAGCCCTCTGGTATGATTCAGAGCCCATACCACCAAGATGTCCATCTTTCCTGTCGGCTTTGTAGGGAGGGAGGAGAGTTGATCCAGAGATGGTTTTCTGGTTCGGCTACTACAGAGCAGAGGAACAACCCTGGGAGAGAGAGCCATGGTGGCTCACCAGCTCACACCTCCTTTTCTCTCCTGATGCCAGATGGGAGACTAGGCTCAGCATGCCTGCAGCAAGGCTACCCAAGCAGAAAGTCTATTTCTAGCATCACCCCTTTGCAAACACTCTTTCCTCTGTAGTGGTGTCCGCTCATCTGGAAGCAATCTAAGGCTGTGATGAAATGCATGCCCTGCACATGGGGAGGTGGGAATTTTGCTTGGGGGTTCTTGTGCATGCATACACGCACACACACACACACACCTCGGCCGTGGGAGTCACTGCTTGGGGTCAGGCTCCCATCTGACCCCAGGACCATGGTGTGGACAGGGCAGCAGCACATCCACCTCCACAGACTTGACATCCTTCCCAGCCCCACAGGGATGATGAGATTTGAGGAGGAATAAACCTCTCCAAGTGGGGTTGCTCAAACAAACACCCCACAGGATGGGACTTTCTGTTCTGCTTTGCTACATCCTTTATTAGTCCATGGGAGATGCTTGTGCAGTAAATCTAATTCAGGCAGGTATTTATTTATCATACACTCCAAAAGGAGCCAAGACTATTGAATAAACATGCATTGGCCTAAGTGGGGCTGCTTATTAAAATGCCTGTATAGCTTTTTATCCTTTTCTATGATCTGTGCAAAAAGGCTTGTTTATAAACAAATTGCAAGATCTATTTATACTACAGCTCAAGACATTTAAACAGTAGCATCTCAGAGACTTTTGATGGAGGCAATAAACGAGGCTGGAAGTTGATCTGTCAGGAAATAAAAGCTAAAATTGTTTTTCTAAAAACCAGCAGATAATATTAACAAGCTGGGATGAGTAAAAGCATGGAATCCAGATCAAGACATTGGATGCAGCAGTCTGTGTACTACAAAAACCTCTGTTAACTGAAAGAGATTCACACTTATAGAAGAAAAACAACAACATATTTCAATCACACGGGAACAGAAGTGGAGCAGAGCTACCAAAATCCCCAGCAGGATCTCATGTTTAGCAAGAGAAATTTTCATGGTGAGCAATATAAAAAAAAATAATATACAAGCCAAGACTAATAAATTACTTGAACCCATAAACATATTTTTTGGATGACTGGTCGGGCAGGTCAGCACAATCTCCACAGTTTGTTCTAGAAGAAATCTTGATTAGATCCATTACATACAGATCTTTATCACACATGTGAACTTCAAGTTTCACCATGACTCTAAAAGCAAAGAGCAGATGCAGGATGGAAATCAGTCAAATTAAAAGATGGAAACAAATACTTCTGCAGCAGTACAGTGGATAATGCCTCTGGAGGGGTACAGCTACATTGAAAGATGAAAAAATACAAATGTAACAATTTTTTATCCTGGTAATACAAGTGTCAGATAAACAGTTCCTAACAAGTTCATGCAACCAAGACAACTGGGGGAGAGAAAGCCCACAGCACCTGGATGACTAACATTAGACATAATGAGAAGGAAAAAACAGCCATAAAACGTTAGCATACTGCAGCTCCTGAGCTGCCTGTGTATACAGCCCAAACAGCTTCGGCAGAGCCTCTGGAGGAAGCAGCGTTCAGCAGACAGCCTTGCAACACCAGCTCCAGGAAGTCATCAATCAGCCTGGGGAGAGTTATGCTGAGATTCTGCCCAGTTGAGAGGTTATCAGCAAAAATAATGCTCCTGCCGAAAAAAATGAAACCAAAAATAGATGCTTGAATACCTAATCAAATCACATCCTTGTTGTGATCAGCAGGGAAACTCAACACACTGTGCAAGCTGAATATCCTTGACCTCCTTCCGAAAGTCCTGTGGAGACACAGCAGTGTTGGTGGTAGCATTTTGGTATGTTAAGATGACACATCAACAAGAAATAAGCAAGCTCTTACACAAGCTAGGCAGTTTTGACTGGAAATGAAATGACGAACACCCAAGTCATAAGTGAAGAGAGCCACATGGGGTCAGAGAGAGGATCCTGACCAGCACCCTGCTTCTGCCCCACAGGAGGTGTCCAGGAATGAGCAAGAGAACAAAACATCTCCAGAGAGATGCTTTCCTGCTTCCTTCTCCTCATCACCTGTGGATGAGGAACTTTGACCAGAGGTCACATTCTACTTGATAAAGAATCCATGCAATTGAACTGTCAGTTCAAAGAAATGAAGGCACTGCAAGTAACACTAGTCTCAGAGAGTGAGTACACATCTGGATACAGGGGAACAAATAAAGTGATAGCTGAGGTGTGAAGTGAAAAAGTGTGAACCCCTTCAGTCCACCTCAAACCCTGGGTGAGTTATAAAGCACATAAGATAATGGGGCTCCAAGCTCCTGCTCTCTCCTGCTCTCTGAAGTATCTGGCACCCAGGAATGTTGACAGGAAAATGGGAGTTCCTATTTTCTGGCATAATCACCATATCTGGGTCAGGGTTTCAAAGTCAAATACAGTGTCACATGACAAGGTCAATATTTTCTCCAGCTGTGAGTGTCACACTCATTGTTGTCATGCATAACAAGTCCAGGGGTGAACTGCGGGGCACTACTAAGATGTTCTGGGGATCCTATCTAGAAACAGTCCTCTCCTCCCACCTCCCCCAAATGGCTACCTGCCACCTAACAAAACGGTGGTTAGAAAAACAGCCCACTGTGGTGTTGAGGTGAGGGGAATATTTTTCCTTTTGACGCCATTAACTGTTACATGCACAAACTGACAGCCTTTGGAGTACTAAAAATCTTGTGGTAACCTATACTTCAGCAAATAAGCAAGAAAAAATGTGCATTTACAACAACAGCAAAAAAAAAGGGGGCGTCTGGTGGTCTAGTGGTTAGGGTGCAGGACTCTCACCGCTGCGACCCGGGTTCGATTCCCAGCCCCCGGGCAGATGGAGCTCGTTAGCCCTGTGAGGCAATCCATCTAAGAGAAGGTCACTCTAAACAAACCTACATCCTGAGACCCTCACTGCCACTGTCCAAGCGTGCTTGGCCCCGGCAGATGAACCTCAGGATTAAAGGGTGGGCTCAGTTCAGCGCAAGCTGTGTCTCACCTAAAAAATCCACTGCGCAGGCTCGAAGGGTTAATGACCTTTCCCAAATCTTCGCTCGCGAAGACTGGCCATTATTAACAACAAAAACAAATCTGCATAACATTTCTATGAATTTAGAACATTTAAAAACCCATTAACATTTACTATTACCCAAATCTTTATACAAGAGATATTTCTCATTTATTCATATTCTTCAGGAATGTTGCCATAATGTGGAATTATATTTTTCATATATTCTTACTATATGTTTAGTTATTAAACAAGGAGACGCTATTAAGTTTTCTTGTGGAAAAAACATGTAGGTCATCTAATGATGAAGACTGCTTTCCACTTCCATGATCCGAAAGATGAGTAATAAAAAACATTTTTCACAAGAACAGCAGTAGCTTAAGCTAGCCACTTTGCTGGTCCTAGTAGACAATAAAGATATCCTACAGGGCCTTTTATACCTTTAAAATCACTTGAGAGCTAAGCATATTCTGGCCATAATGAGTAAGAGCACTAAATGAGCAAATCTGTTGGAAGTCTCTCTTCCAAGGATGAGTACAGGTGCTGTACCATCTGTTTGTGCACCTAGTGGTAAATATTTGAAAGTGCTCAGAAAAAGAAAGGAAGAGGAGATCTTAAACAGGAAGGAAAAGTATAAAGGGGGTCAGCAAGGAATCCTGCTGGCAATGTGAAAAAGAAAACACTACAAAAAAAAAATCTACAGTAAGAAATGGAAATTCAACAAACTTATTCCACTGAAAGCAAGTTAGAAGTTCATGCTGTCCTGGGAAGCAGGAGGCTCTGTGGCTTCAAGTCACAGTGTTTAATTAGATAAGTTTTTCTAATTTTTACCTTTCCTTCAGTGATTTCACCACTTCTTCTACTTGTACTATGATGTATGGTATGGTCTCCAAGATTGTTGACCAACCATTATGGACCAATTTCCTTACAAGCTGATTTCAGATCAGTTGCAGGTGACTGTTTTCTTGTGCCAATGATACTGAGCATTTGAAATTTTTTTATCATGCAGACACCTGATTTGTTTCTGTGGAAGGAAAAACCCAATCTACTCCACTTCATTAGAAAGCAAGAATGCATTAGAATATTTTTGTCCATAAAGACACTGTAAATTTATATATCTATGAAAATTTCAATATATTATAGCATTTCTAAACCATTTATGGAGTCTGTAACTTAAATGTTAACTGTAATGCGATCCCAGAGAGAGATCTTAAATTATCTCTCTATTGTAAAAATAGTTTGATAAAATACCCATTATTTGACTGCTGATTAGCTGATTTTTTCAATGCTAAGACATTACCCAGCTGATTCTTACACCACCACTACAGCCAAGCTGGAACATACTCTTTTTTCTCTTTTTAGATCTGAGCTGCAGGTTGCACATTTTGTTTTCAGAAAAATACTTTTCAAGTATACATTTTCTTTGCAATATTTTTATAGTACTTGGAATTACCTGTCTCCTTATCTGTTGCCTGTTTTCATTTTGTGGAGTTTCACTTAATGCCACAGAGATGGCTCTTTAGTGTTTTCAGTAGGGATTGTCATACTCTTACCTTAATTGCCCAACACAAATATTTTCAGATTTATTGGATTTGAAAGTAATTTTAACAGCAATACTAGGAGAACTGTTTCCATCTCAGGCAGACTATTTAACTATATGGCACAGAAGATCTCACCTATTTTTTTTTGTGGGGGAAAAGAAAGGATATTTCTACTCTAAGCACACAGCACAGATTTGCCTTTAGCCAGCACCCTATTTCTTAAAATGAGTCATTCATGAAAACAGATAGGTTTAAACTACACAAAAAAATGCTTTGCAAACTAATCAGTGCTGCAAAAGCAGAAATAGTTCAGGAGACCTGGAGAGACTCCAGTTCCACAGCATTCATCCTTTCCCCCAGTCCCAAGCCATTCAGTCTTCCTCCTTTTGGGGAATTGTTACATTTTGGTTAGTGCAAGACTAAAATCTGCCCAGAAATTTATGTGTTAATAGGGAATAAGAAACAAGTCATTCTTCTTTTGCGATTTCCAGTAGGAGAGTCACATTGTAGAGGCTGTACTGAGTTCTGTCTTGTAGTCTCTATCATGACTTTAGTTACATACATAAATTTGGGACAGCATATTTAAGTAACAGATAACCACAGAGGATAATATCCAATGCATTCCCTTGCCTGTTCATGGAAGGAATTGACAACACAGCACAGTGTTTATGTCTGTGGTTTTGATGACCTGAATTCAAACCATTTTCTGTTCCATCTAAGGCCATAAAAGTCAGAGCCTGTCCTGGAAGTACAAGCATTTTTGATGAAGAAGGAAACTTCTTCATCAGTCTTAGAAGAGCCTGAATTATTCTGCAGCACATAACGCTTAGGCTGTTCATTTTTCAAAACCTTTCCTGCCATGACACATTGCAATATGGACTCATCTATTTCAAGCATGAGTTTCTTTCTGCCTCCTGCTTGCAGAGGTCTGCTCAGGAAGAGGAGATGAAGCAGATTTAAATTCCTGACCCTTTTCTTCTCACTGGCAAATGCAGCCAGCCAGGGCCACAGGAGACAGCTCACCCTAACCACCACCCAGGCCCAATTCTATGTTTCAACCTGCATATAATTATTTGGAAAAGAGTTTTTTGTAAAACAGGGTAGTCCAGTAACTTCACAAATATTTGCAGGAAAAGCTCTGTGATGTGTGTACCTCTTTTGCAGAACTGTGGACCCTGAATCACATTTATCATGAATCAATGTCAACACACACTGCAGATGGTCTGAAGACTGTGCCAGGGGGAGCACTACGCTGTACATGTCCTGGTCTGCTTTTACCCGAAAAGCTTCTTCTGGTCACTGTTTAATCATAGAATTACAGAATGATTTGTGTTGTAAGAAACCTTAAAGATCACCTGGTTCCAACACCCCTGCTGTGAGGAGGGACACCTTTCACTGGACCAGGTTACTCAGAGCCTCATCCAGCCTGCTCTTGAAGACCTCCTTGGATGGGAAGCCTACAACCTCTCTTGGCAGCCTGTTCCAGTGCCTCACCACCCTCACAGTAAAGAATTTATTCCTAATATCTTCAGCTTATGGTCATTCCCCTTGTTCTATCACTATATGCCCTTGTGAAAAGTCCCTCTGTAGCTTTCTTGCCAGCTCCTTTTTGGTACTGTAAGGCTGCTATAAGGTCTCTCTGGAGCCTTCTCTTCTCCAGGCTGAAAAGCCCTAATTCTCTCAGCCTGTCTTCGTAGGAGAGGTGTTCCAAGCCTGTGATCAACTTAGTGGCCCTCCTTTGGACTTGTTTCAACAGGTCAAAATCCTTCTTGTGGCTAAAGCCCCAGATCTGGACACAGTACTCCAGGCGGAGTTTCACAAGCACAAAGTAGAGAGGGAGAATCACCTCCTTCAGCCTGTTGATTTCCCAAGTCCTCTCCTTATAGACAGGTTTCAGCCCAGTGGTAACTGAAGAACAGTGTGCTCATAGGAAGGAGACAAAAAACATGGGGGAAACTGTCTGGATGACAGTAAAATGCAAGTAAGATGGTGACTTCCCTCCTGACTTCCTAGGTCAGAAGGAAGCTCTGCGGAGTGGTGGGGGACAGCAGGAGTGTCCAAGATCTGACCCTCTGAGGCTTTTCTTGCCTTCCTTTCCTAATAACATGAAAGTAGACCTAACTCAATAGCTTCTCACCTCTCTGTGTTTGGTAGCAAGGTTCAGAGCAGAGGTGAGTGACAGCCCTGAGGAGCCCTGTCTTGTGGTCTATTGCAAAGGATTGTTTCCTTGCAGGTAAGCATGAAGAGACACATAACACTTCCAAACTTCAGCTTTTACAGATGGATTATCTGCGTTTTTTTCAGGCAGCTTCACAGGTGTCTAGCATTTCAAAATGCTGAGAGCATCTGGCCTTGGCATTAGTTTTTTGTGGGAATTTTGGAGAAGGATATAAATAGTAATGATATGAAATATACAGGTAGCTTTGGGTGGAGATTTTTAACATTTTCAAGGTTAACCAGATGAATATTTTTCAAATATTTTAATGAATCAAGTATACTTAAATATAATAAAAAAGAATCTGTCCATCTTGCTTTGTTCACCTCCTAAAACTGCAATATTTTACTTCAACAGAATTAGAGAACATTTGAGAAGGAAACTCTGTAACCATTTTTATTTCAAATGAACTGCATTAGCTGTCAGACATTTGTATTTGCATTTCTGTTCTCTGAACACTGTTTGTTAACATGTACACAAATTCACAATATTTCTCCACACCACTAAATACAGATTCATTGTTTACATCTACCACCTCTTCTTCCTTTCTCCCTTCCTCTTTCCCTCTCCTTGTCTCCAAAAAGGTTTAACTGAACAATTGCACTCCGTTCAATCACTGTCAGCTTTTCCAGGAGTTTGGCTGCCTATATACAAAGGCTGAGGACGGGCCCCCAACTTTGAAATCAGTCAGCCTGTATACCATTACTTGCAGTTTCCAATGGGAAACATCTTACTTCTCTTCTTCTTTCCCATTTTTCTTTTTCCTTTCTTCTTTCCATGCTCTCACGCTGGTGGTTGAGGGAGGTATAAACAGTCTCACCATGCCCCAAAATACATAGCAGCACTTTGGGAAGTTTGACAAACTGGAATACATGTTTAGATTTCCTGACTCGGAGACAATGCAGAGAAGAGGGTTCTGGCAAGCTTCCTGGAGATGGGATGCAACTGATCTGCTCTGCAATATACAGGATGGGTTACAGGCACTCTGAACATCTACAGAGCACCAGTTCAAGAAGAACAAATCATTTTTTAATCTTTGTGTTGTAATTAAATTCAACTCAGTGGATTTTCTGCATCTGAAAAAGCTGACTGGAAAGAAATCAGATTCCTGTGAACTGAAAAGAAATTACACATGACACTGCACAGAATGTAAGTATGATGCAGTTCCTCTCAAAGTGCGTCCTAAATTTTGTTGCCTCTTTCTCTTCTGACTTCTTTAGGAAATATGCACCCCTTCATCACTTCCTTATCTGTATGACTATTCATTTCCTGAACACATGGTAATTGGGACAATTCACAAAATTTCACCAGATCCATGGAACCTAGGGAAAACAGATTGCAATTTCCAGGTGATGTTTGTGCACATCACTGTAAAAGAGATCTAACTTCACAGCCATACGAAGCCATCTAAATATATTTGAGCCTTTCCTGGCTTGGCTGGTTCTTACCTTGCCTTCTCTACAGTGTGCTCTCTTTTGAGCATCCATCCACAGCTGCAACTGAACTCCTCCTCCTCCATCACTGAACTGCCTTCTCTTCCCCTTCAGTGCCCACAAAGCCTCCAACAGGCAGATCTCATCCTCTCCAGGTCTCCTCTGGGTCACCTCCTTGCATCCCCCCATGTTACTGTCCCCAAGGCAAGTGAGACAGAAGCAGGTGGAAATTATGCTAAGACATTCCAAATTCTACTCATATTTTTAAATTAGATTTTTCATTTAAAAATCTAGATAATTTTTTTCTGAAGTGAGTTTGCACTTGTTGATAATATCATTATTTATATTGCACTTGATCACAATTCCAGTGATCAGTTTTAGTCTTCATCAGTTTGAATATTTATGACTGTGATTCAACAGACCCAGATTTTTAAAATTCAGGAGCTAATGTTTTCTGAAAGGCTGAACAACTAATACAAGAGGTCAAGTGCACTGAAACTGGTATCTCAAAATCAAAGAAGCTCTCGTCGAAAACCAGTGCTTTATTTTTTAATTTAAACAATTTTTAAAAATTTATTTTAAACAAACAAACACCATAAATTAAGCTGGGAAACACTTCATAGATATATTTTTATCTCACAGCAGTTATCAATAGTTTGTATAAAAATCTCAATGCACAAAACACACTCCTTCCCTAAGGCACACAGCTCCCCCTTGCTCTGCAGGGATTGCTGAGACTGTAGAGCAGGTGACTTGCTCTTGAAGTATTAGTATAATAATCATAATCATATAAAAATATTCTGGTTGATTTCATTCTCTTTTGTCTCATAGTCAAAAAACCCCCAACCATAAATTGTTCAGAGAATACTGAAGATTTTCTTTTCCTTTCCATATACAATCACATATATTTTTCCTAATAGAAATTACAAAAAGCATTGGTAATTAATAAAATCTTAAGAAAAAGCAAACCTCTTTCAGACACGCCTCAGCTAAAGAAAAGACAGCCTCAAAACAAAGCTCCACCAGACTGCAGTGGTGGTAAGGATTTTATTATTTAAAGGCAATCTCTCTCAGCATAGGAAACCTTCAAGGGAATAATAACGCAATTCAAATGGATGTAAGAAGAAAGCCAGGACATACGGAACATGAGACAGCTTATTGCATTGTTCTGAAATTATGTCTTCAAGTAGGCATGTTTTAACTCAAATCACAGGCACTTTTAAGTGATCTTGCTGCATTCTGCCAGATTGTGTTATCTGTACCAATCTAGGTAGACAAACATTTTAATTCATAATGTCACGGCATTGATTAGGATCATGAAGGATGTGCAAATAAAGTTCACAGAGAAAAAACCATCAAGCTCTTCCCAAATGAACAACAGAAAAAATGAGAGGACCTTAAGGGAAAAGGTTTTAGGAAGCAGTAAATACATCTGAGAGAGGCAAGGTTATCTGGGATTTATAAAATTTTCCAAATATTTATGCCAGGTGCTAAAAAGCAGCATTGCCCTTGCTTAAAACTATTTGGACAAGCAGGCTTACAGCTTTCCTCTCTGTGTAAACAGTATAGCAGCATTCTAAACAGATTAATAGCAGTATCTGTTCAAGTCAAATATTTGTGTAAGCTAGATGAGTGGAAAAGGTAATCTATGGAGAATACTTTAACCACAAATTCTAAAAGGTAGGGAAGTGTCCTGCCTGCATGGAAACAGCCTACGTTGACCAAATCAAGTTGTTTAAAATTAAAAGGTTTCATAACCTAATCCATTATTTCTGGTGACCTAAGAATGATTTTCTCTCCCTTTTAGCACTGTCAGATATTTACATTTGTGATAACCATCACAACAGAGGGGTACCAGTACAAATGCCTTCAAAACCAGGGTTCAATGGCCAAGCACTAGGCTGAGAAGGGATCACAGATTCTCTCTGGTTTTACTGTTGTTTTATGCTACAATTATGAATTAATAACTAATGCTCAAATCACCTTATCTGCACCCAGGTGGGAGGAAGAACAGAGGAGGAGAGATGGGGACCACACTGGCATGTCATGATGCAGTGCAGCAGAGCCCCTGGACCTTGGGGCAGGCTGCCCAGACACGAGCTGTTCCCATGGGAAGTTGTTGCTGCAGTTTTTTGCCCAGCAAAGGTCTCAACCTACTGTCAGTCTGTAACAGAGGTGAGTATGGAATAGCTCTTATAGTCCATAAAACCTATTGGAGAAACTCAGATTTTATGGTGGTGTTCTGGGTCAGACAAAATTGACAGACCCTAAACCAGGTTGAATTTAAGATGACTGAAAAAGCTGATATTTGTGATATTTGTCTCTCTCTCAAACCCATCAGTGTATTTGAAGTAAACTTTAGACATCCCCTTGCCTGTGAATCAACAGCTCTTGTACATTTCTGTCTTAATTTTTTGAATTTTGAATTCAACTAAGAATTCATTTCAAACAATGAACAGCCATGGAATTACAGCAGCACATCACAGAGGCTGAACTATTTTATAGTTTAAATCTGACAGGTCTTATTTCACCACAATGTTTTCAACATCTGCAGTTTTCTCTCATTTTGTGGAAGACAGAAGTAAATGTCTTTCAGGAGAGGCACCAAAGAGAAGCAGCCAGGATATTTCGGTGGCACAACTGTACGCCTCAAGAGATGGAGGGAAAGCTTTCTCTGAGGGCAAGCAGAGTGAGGAAGCCTTACAAAGCTACATGCATTCACTGTTCATTTGTTAAACCAGGCATTTGTCTTCTTCTGAACTGGAAGCCAAACAGCAATAGTAACTGATCTGGATCATAGAAAGACTGGTCGGAGCAGTCAATGCAAAGGGAAATTCCCTAGAGCCCAGTTTCTAAGCACCAGCACCTGTGGGCTCTGGGGAGGTTGCAAGCCCAGCAAACCCATCACCTCCAGGACTTGCCCATTTCTGCATCACAGTGGGCAGCAGTACAGCCCTGGACCTGGTTGTTTTGGGGACCTCGAGCACAGTCTGAGAGGGAAGAAGGGGAAGAGGCACTGCTGAGTCCATCAGCAGCAAGAAAGGGGTACACATGGAGGCAGACAGCACCAGTGAAAGTAAGCACGGTGCTTGTTAAGCCAATGGCTAGTGGCTTTTTCTGCTTGGCTCAGTAAGAGGCATTTGTGCTGCCTAAGCTCTACTCAGGAGGTGATGCACCTGGTGTGCAGATCTACTAGGTCATCATCTCATCTCCAGCCTCCACGAGTGGTCTCAATTTGTCTCCGTGTTAAACTGGAGATCCAAAGCATGAGAGCACAGACCTATTAATAAAGAGGAAAAAAGGAAACTAAATCCTCTATGTACAAGAGCTGCAAATGAGCAAACAAACAAAAGCTTCTGCAAAGGAGCAGCAGTTTGTCAGGGCAGAGTAGTTTTTTTCCCCCCATTGTATTTTTAACTTATTGCAGAGGTGTGCAAGCACATAATAAAGGCTTTTAAAAGAGAGATGTTGCCTTACTGAGGGTGCAGGAGCATCTTCATTTGCTGTGGGTCACTGCCCTGGAAGCAGTGGGGAGGGAGATGGTACTGCACCTGCAGCCAGGAGGATGAGAGGGAAGGAGAAGACAAGCCCTGATGTGGATACAGGACCATCAGGTGCTTCCGAAGGAGGAGGCTGTGACCTTCAATGCTGCCACAGTCAGGAGCCCCAGATCTCAGCACAAGTCTTTCTGAGCCAAGGGCAACCAGCACACTGCTTCCCAAACAGTGGCACATCCTTATCAAGAGCCATAGTCAGGTTCATACATGCTGGCCAGACTTTCCCTTGCCTCACACCCTGTCTTCATTTGCAGGACTAGACAGGGACAAGGAAGTCAGCCCACACGTACGTCTTGCATGAGGTCCCTGACAAAGCACTTTGTGCTGTTTCTGGTTTGGAAGATCCTGTAGGATCAGCAGCTCACACCACTGAACTCCTTCTGACTTCTTTTTGCAGCAAAGGCTCCAGTGAAGAAGCCTTGTGTAGGACCTGGTTTTCCAGCTGGTGTTCAGCATTCCCAGCTGAGCTTTCTTGAAGGAAATGTGCACCTTGGAGCACAGCCATCTGCATTGACTGTAATCCCGGCGGCCTTCCTGTCTCACTGGGGCTGGGGATAGGAGCTGAGGAGCCTGGTACGGGAACTGTCCTGTCCTGTCCCAGCCTCAAAAAGACAGAAAGTTAAAAAAACCCCAAAACAACCAAAAAACAACCCAAAATACACAACCACAATCCACTGTTGCTCAGCAGTGGCACTGGTCTGATCCATGAAATATAGAAAGACTCTGTTCAGCCTGAAAAATATCCTCTCATCTGAGCCTCAGTCTGCAAGAAATGCTCGCAGTAAGAAAACCTGCAACTGTCAAAAGTTAACTTTTGTGTGATTACAGTCTGGGGTTATAAATCCTGAGCTCAAATCTGAGAGGTAAATGGTTTTGGATTAAATAGTCCACCTTCAGAGGCTTGAGTGCTGAATTTCAGCTATCTTGTTCAAGTACAGAGGTGGTGCTCTAAGCAGCTACACACGATTCCTGGAAATGTCATTGCAAAAGAAAAATTGCTGAGGACAAGTGGTACTAGATTAAAGTCTATCCTAGAAGATCAGGAAATGGAAATCATGTTTTCAGTTAGATTTAAATATCGGGGTTTCAGGGGAGTCTCCTCAACAAGCAATACTTCCACTGAGTTAGTTCTGCAAGTGAGGGGATCACTCTTTCAGAGGTGCTGGTAGTCACAGCCCTGACTCTCATGCCATAAACATTGGCTTTCAAAGGTTTGTAATCACTCTTGGTCTTCCAGACACAGTTGTCCAAAATGTTGGGTTAGTATTTGGGGAATAATTCCAGAGCAAATGCCAGGATCTTTGTCCTGGATGATGATACATCATCTCCTTTCAGGACTTACTAGACTGCGATTCATCTAGTGTCATCTAATTAGTCAGACAAACTGAATCATGCAAAATCTGGTCTGACTCATGAGAGGAGATTTCACATTCTTGCACACAGGAACACAGGAAAGACTCCCACATTTTTAAATTATTAATCAAAGATATAGCAATTTCTGAAAGAGGCTGAAAATACGGCCCTGTCCTCACACTGGTGTCAGATGTGCTGTAGACACAGCACATACTTCTGTTTTGTACCAATGGATTAGTACAAGCCTATCAAACATATTAACACCTATTCTAACTTATAAGCAAAGACATTTAGCTTCCAGAGTGTTGAGAGAAAACAGTTTTCAATCTCAACTAAAAATAAGAATAATAGCTCAGTTGCTCACAGGAAGTCTGAAATGCTCTTCAAAACAGGAAGGAGAGGATGCTTTCTGGATGAACAACTAATCAAGATGCATGTTACTTTCTAGTCCAAGTGGATTTCTTTCCAGATGACCATCTTTTTTGCACTGCTGCCTGTGTAGGTGGGATACATTACATGTTTGTCTGTAGTTAGTATGCTTTAGTTTATTCAAGAATAAATATTTAAAATAAAAGTTAACAGAAATCTGCTCTTTTAGATATAGCTCTTGAATATAAAGCACTGCATAGAAAAATAAAGTCACTTGAAATGTAGTTTATATTCTGGTAACTTTTTTTAACATCTCGATGTTGCACGGTAATGTTATACCATAAGAGGGGGAACAAGTATATGTTTGGGGGACAAAGGGGAGTCTAAAACAAGGATTTTGATACTGAAACAATTTTTAGAGAAGTTACAGGAAACCCAGTTAAAAGGGTGCCAAAAATTTTCCAGGAAACCAAGCCAAATTCAGTGTAATCTAAGGAACATCAGAGGAACACTCAGAGCATTGCTATGATTATTTGTGTATGTGCCTCAACACACAGTCCAATTTTCAGTGTAGTGTGACTTAGCAGGGTATATATAAATAGATTCGTAACCTTCCACTTAAGTCACATTAAAGCTGAATTAAGCGTCCTATTGTAGTGCTATACCATATGCCCAAATAACATGGCAAGGTATTAATTGAACAGGAAATGCAATTATTCCAAACTCAGAAATACCTGAAGCATTCTTGCCCTTCAGCAGATCATATGCTACGGCTGAACTGGCAATGGCTCTCATCCAGTTAACAATGTGATGATTTTTTATACTCTAAAGAGATGGAATTATCTAATTCCCTCCCTCCCTTCCCTCCTTCTCACATTCAATGGCAATTAAGATGCAGACACACTAAAGAGCTTTATTCTTGAATGCACCAACTTGTAATTTAATACATGGAAGCTCCAGAGCTAGTCCACTGCCACATCAACAGATACACAACTCTGTATTGAGGCAATCTTTCCCACAGCACCCTCTGAATTCAGAGATTGGCAGAAACCAGACCCCACTGAGCACTCGTGATGAATCACAGTTACACTTAGGAGTCTCACACGCCTCCACTGGGACTGAAACGAACTGCACTTAAAATGGGGTTTTTCATTTCTCTACCCTCCCCCTTCTTTCTCATCTTTTTGATAGATGTATTCTTTGGCTTATTTCTACTCACAAGAGGAAAACAGAGGACGCATTAAGCTGTTACTTCAATGTACACAGATGAAAGGCTAAAAATCGAGCCAAAGAATCATAAAACTTTCAAGACTAACTGATGAAACCTTCTGGATGCTGACTGAACAAACATATTTGTGTGCCCTTACAGATTATTCTGCAGATGAGAAAGGGCTCTTCATTCTTTTTATTTTCTACCACCTCAGCCAGTCCCAGAAAAACAGTAAGCCCTTACAGCTCATGCTTGCACCAGTTGAGCTCTCAAAAGCAGCTTATCTTTCCTTTTCATCTCCCAGCACCTCTTTTGCAGGATGCAAAAAGACCCCTCTTGATGGGGTTGTTCACCAAGAACATGGACTTTGAGGCTAGGCTGCCCACTACAAGAAGTCAAAGCAAAAATCAAGTAGACCCATGGCTGTGCAGAGGTCAATACATTGGGCAGAGCGCTGTGGTGATCTTCCCTCAGCAATCCAAACTGTTGGAGGCCAAATGAGAGAGTCTGGGACAGTCACAATCAGATTGAGGTCTGGAAGAAAAATTTCTCATTGGACAGAGTGTCTGTTATCCAGCCCAGAAATTGCAGATGTGGATCTCAGTGGCCTATCCAACAACTGACAGTAGGGAATACAAACTTGCAGTTCACTGCAGATGAAAGGAGGTACCTCTAGATGCTGCTTGAATAGCCAGCAGCAGCAAGGCGCCTGGAGGGGCCCTGTACACCTCATGGGGTCCCTTGCCAACATCATCATTACAGAACCTGGGCTGAAAAAGTCGTTAAAATATCTATGTTAGACTAACAGGCAATCCCCACTCAAACTAAGGGGGCAGTCATTCACATTATAGAAAAAGCAATACAAAATGCTTTATTTTCATCCTGTGCATCATAAACATCAATCATTCCATAGCACAAAATAAAGCTGTCTCAGTGTTGTTCTTTCAATCTCTAGGTTTTCACTCATCAGACAGGGATGAGCTGTGATCCTCTGCCATCCTAACCAAGGACAAACCTCACACACCCAATCACAAGCCATTTGGGTCTGTGAAACAGATGGTGAAAGAAATCCCTTTATCAATCAGAAAATTCTGCTAACAGCTTACAGGCAAAAAAAAAAAAAAGGAATCCCTTTCTTTCAACAAAATGCATTTCTGAACAGTTCAGCTGCACTTTTCACCAACAGAGTCTTCCATGGTGTTGATGATTTTCCAATTTATTCCCTGATATTACAGCAGTGCTTTGGCTGGAGGATTTCCTTGGCCAGAAAAAGAGCTGAGCTTGAATTTGAATTTCAAATCTTGTGGTCCACATAGTGGAGACTTCCCTTTCAGGAAGCACTTTAGTCTCTAAATTTCAAATTCCAGATTTTAGGAGATTTGGCCAAACACAAGGATCCATAATTGCACATGCAAAACATTGAAAGTGTGAGTGGATGCCAACAATCCCATCCGGCACAGGCAGGACAGCTATGTTTGCAAAAAATCCTTTCCTGCGAAGAACTTCTCATCCAGAAATGTAATATAATGGTTTAAGCTCTTGTTTCAATTATACAGTGAATGGAGTTAAGACTCAAAATAAGAATGACTTCCAGGCTGGTACAGCAAAATAGTGGTAGAGAAGAGATCATAAGATCTCCGTAATTTTTCTGGTTTTCATTACTTGGATATCCAAATCTGAGCAGTAGGTAGTGTGAAAGCAGTAGGAGGGTGACTAGAGGGTCCCTGGCTCTCCCAGGGACCTCCTTAGTGCAGAAGGCGTCAAACACTTGCCAGCCCACTGACAGCAGCTGAGCAGCAGGTTCTCCCAGAGCCATGAATCTGGGCCACAATTCAGACTGATCCCTTCTCTGCAAGACTGCCGCCTCCTGCGGAGAAGGATATAGTCTCTCGAACTCATTCTGGCTCAACATGATACTCAAATCACCCCAAATTTTGGAGCCTTAGATGTATGGCTTAGTGTAAAATATTTCAAGAGATGTAGCTGAACAATTTCAGGAAAATGGATTTTAACTGCAATTTTTTTCTCATGTACTGTGTGCTTATCTTAATGTGCTGTTACAGTTCCTTCAGCATACAATGACTCAGGAAGAATAAATACATGTGAACCTGAGGCAGTAGCCTGCTGACAAGTCCGTTCTACTGCTCAGTGGTAAAATCTAACGCTGTGTGTGACAAAATCAAAACAAGCATCATCTACAACACAGGGTCCGCTGTAGCTGTATTTTTTATTTTCTACAGACAGCATAATAATTTTGTAAAAAAATATGTCCACCTCGCATACCTACATATATAAACATATACATACCTACAAATTTCCAGTACTGGACTCAGCCATGGGTGGAAACAAGTCAACTTGACAATTAGCCAACATAAAGAGAGCTAAAAGAAATTTTAGCTCATACATCTATCCCTACTTCCCTTGCCAAGATGTGGTTTAGCCATCACTTTTTCCTATTAAAAAAAAGAAGTGTAAATGTTTCCTCTGTTCCTGTGCTGAGACATGTAGGAATAGGAAAAGTTACTAATACAGTGAATGTCCGGACAAAACTTTATAACTTCTATACCCAAAGGGTAATGTTTTGGTATTATTGCAGTTGACAGTACTCAGAAATCAGCAGAGCCAGATTCCTCCCCCAAGAAATTCAAATGCACTAAGTAAATAAAATATAGACAAAGACTGTAACATGTTTGATCTCATGCAGTCATTAACCTCAAGTACTAGCTGCCTTAAATACCACTAAAAAGTCGTGTTGTTTCTAGTTTTTAGAGAGAGTCAGCACCAGAATGGAGAGCAGCACAGCCTGATCCTGTTGCAATCCTTTCTCAGTTACTCTGCAGCCTTGATCCTTTAAAAATTCGAAACACTGCTCAGGTTAGAAGCATCTTTCTCAGGAACCTACTGTTAGCAGCGTGAATTCCCTGAAAAAAATATAGGTAAAACAAAAAGTACCAAAAAAGAAGCCTAGCCCAGAAAGCAGTATCATACCTTTAAGTGCTTTGACAGTTCTAAGTGTTTTCTTCCTGCTCAGGAGGCTTGTTGGCAGCCTTAGCCAACCTGCAGCCTGCTATGTCTTTAATCATGGGCTTCTGGCCATGGTTCATCTGGGAGCTGCTTGTACGTTCCTGGTTAATTTTAGCCTTCCCTGTTAGGGAATCAGGGGAGATGTGCTGTCTGGCATGAAGGTAGAAGGGGGTCTGGCCTTCAGTCTCAGGGGGAAATCTTACTGTAATTGTGGCAGGCTTCAGAGACATATGCAGTTCTTGCATCAACACACAAGATCCAGGTGACACCAGGCCAAGGACCAGTGCTCTGCTCCCCACTGTCAAGGGGGTGAGGGCTGCCTTGCTGCTGACTCCTCCCTCCTCAATACTACTCAAAGATTAGAGCAAAGGGAAGAGCTTTTCTGCATTTTTTCAGGCTGCTTTCTTCCTGTGGCCCTCCAGGAGAGAGGGGTACATAGGCATATGATCCGCACAAACTCACACAGCCTGAAGAGCTGCCAGCCGCTATCTTCTTGCCCCAGGCAGAAAGTTGGGCAGACTCTGGCTATGAATCACAGGAAGCAAAGTCAGAAGGATGTAAACTTTTGAAAACTTGCATAAAAGACAAAAGCTACAGACACCAAAAAAAAAAAAAAAATTCAGGGTGTCTCTGTGGTTCCTTTAAGAAGATGCTATCTTCAGAGGCTGTTTTTCCCTCTGGACATCATAACTCAAAAGATGTGGCCCACATTATGGGCAGCAAATGAATGAACTGTTTCCCAGGACCATCACAGTAGGAGCAGGGTCTTTCTAGCACACTAATTACAAGGAATGGTGAGGATGAACAAAGCTCACTCCAAAACTCCTTGTAGATGCATTAAAGATGACATCTCTGCTCAGAGGCTCTCCCAGAGCATTCTGTCGGACTCTACTAGTCATGTCACTTCATATTATTTGATGTGATGCCATACACAGCAGATAAAACCAGACAGACATACACAACAATAATGTAATCATGCCTCCAGAAAATGATAAAATTAGTCCCCTGTGACATTGTGACCAAGTAAATTAAAGCCAGCATGGAAAAAATACATTTCACATGTATTTTTTCATTCTCCTACCTAGCAGAAGATTATTCACTTAGTTTTACTATCTAAAACTTCTTGCAAGCAGCTGGCCCTATGAAATAGGGACAGTACTATGAAATAGGGAGGGAATATAAACTGCCCTTTTGTGTGTGTAAATGAAGAGCAGCCACAAAATACATCCTGTTGACAAAAAGATATAAAAATCACTGGAGAGAAGGAGTAGATTAGGTATGCTGCAGTACAGCATTCATTACTTCATCACATATTTCTGGAAAAACGATGATGCTTGCCATCACTTCAAATTAGAAGGCATCTTCCTTTCAATTTAATGCTGTGTTCCTAGTCCAAGCCTCTAGCCTCCAGGATTTTAGGTCCTGAGCTGTGAGTCAGCAGAGCTACTGCATTGCTTGACTGATTCAAGCCTCATTCATCGAGCCTTTGTCAAAGGGCTTGCAGTGCCATTACCTCTTTCCTTGGCTATTACTGCACCTTCAAGAAGCTGGAGCTTTCCGTCTGTCCTCGTTTGCATCATCAAAATCTCTCTTTTGTTCAAGCTGCCATGCTGGATCAGACAAAAGGTCCACCTCACCCGAAAGTCTGGGTCTAACAGCAGTCCATGGCCCCTGCTATGCTCGTGAGGGAAACACTGACCTAGCTTCTCTCACCCACTGTACTTTGTCTGCTATCCTTGATTAATACATAGCTTGTAACAGAGAAAAAGTATAAATAATTTTGGCATGAAATTGAACTATTATTGATGTTAAATCATCCTATAAAAGCACTTATTTCACAGATACTGTATTGCATGTAAATGCTTTATGCTGTCAAGCACTGTTTTGGGAAATATAAACGTCTTAAGGTCTTTGTGTATATAGAAGACACACTGCATGATTAGCCTGACCTGTCTTTAACACTTCCCAATCTTTTCCAGTTCTATTACAGTTGCTTATTTTCACCTTTAAGACAGTAATAACAAACACCACCAGCAGGACCAAATATTTCAGTCACTTCTGAGAACAAAGCCTGAGGAAAATCACATTTTTTAGCTCACATTAAAAAATCCATCATGCACTTACAAGAAAAACTCTCAGGCTCTCTTTCAGTGAGGATGGGACTGGAATTTGGGTGCAGGAGCACAGGCGTGCAGGAACTGTGACACCCAAGTCATGACTGCAAGAGTTGGAAGCCTCTGAGGGAAAATAGCAGAGGGACAGACAAGAATGCAGCAAAGGGGCAGAAATGGCAGGGATCAGTGGACAGAGAGGAGAAATATCCATGCACAAAGGCATTGCTTACCAGAGCAGCTCCCCATCCTGAGGCCAGGACAGACCCCAGCTTGTCTGAGATTCACCATCCCTCTGCTGCAAGGAGATGGTGACCAACGGCCTCTCCCTCTGGTATTGCCTAGGTCCCTACGGATAAACAGCAATTACTGATGGTCAGTAACTAAGTTATTTAAAGTGCCAGAGATCTGTATACTTTTTAAGGCTGTAGGTGCAGCACAGGTGCCAAATAAATGCCTGTATGATGCTGTGTTGCAAAACATTTGGAGGCAGAAATAATCTTTTAAGAGCAAACTGGAAGGTTACACACAGGAAAAAAGTAAAGACCAGTACTTATAAGACTAAGATTGACGATATCAGCTAAGGCATGAATTGAGGCTGTCTCTAGAAGTTTAAAGTAGTTCCTTTTATGCTTGTTTGTTGGGATACTGTCTTGAAATTACACAAGTACTTAGAATTTTTTCCATACAATCCGTTACCACAGTTAATGCAAAGGAAAGAGAAGTTGTAGAAATATAGTAGATTCAGGTACAATATAAAACTGTTGATATAACCCAGATTCTTCAGAGAATAACTTACTTTGGAAGATGAGGCAGGGGATTGCAGATGAAAAAAGTTAGTTTTACACTTAATGCAGCAGAATATCAGCCACCAAATCAGCTTTACTGTTCACTTCTTCCTAGACAGTACTAGATTAGCTGAAGTAAACTCTTCATTGGGCTACTGCACAGTCCTCTTTTTTTAGGTACCTGATTTAAGCTGCTTTGGGCTGTTTGATGAGTTGCATGAGCATTCACACAGTGTACCCCTAAACCAGAAGACTCCCAAATCCCAAGTGTTTCTCTTTTGCCTTCCTTTGGCTAACTTCCCATGCACGAAGCTGTCAGAATGCACATTTATTTCAATGAACCAGAAAAACAACTGTGGTAATATTTGTGAAACACCAAGTTACCATAATGACAGGCATCAGACTAAGCCAGGAACAAGCTGTTTTATCTTCAAAGCAGATCTTAAATATCACACAGTAAATAAGACAGAATGCTAAGTACTGAATGAGAAGCTGTAATATTACTTGAGAAACTACCATCCACTCTGAACAAGGAGGATGAGAGACTTTTGCATTCATGTGGTTAGACACTACCATTTAAGCATACTCAGAGATGAATTAAGAATGTACTGCAGTTTGACTCCTGGTATTTCTTGAGTGTCTAATTTTACAAGCTTCATGACATTCTTGTAATATTTCTCCTGGATAAGCATTTGATATAAATACCATGCTTTTTAAAATGAAAACAAAACAAAGCAAAACCCAAACAAGCAAATTCTTTGTTGTTAGGGGATAATAGCCCATCATTTGATGAACTTCTGTCTTTGGAAATACACCTGGTAGAGTTTTGAAGTAGTTTTCTGAACCAGTTCAATCACTTCCCTGTAAGTAAACACTCCTTAACACTGAACCTAACACATTGCTCTTGCTCTTCTAAGATGCTTTCTCAAACTGCTGGGCTACCATGCCTGCTTGGATCTGACCAGACACTTTTTCGTTCAGGAAGTCTGGGGAAATGCACCCACTTGGGCAGGAAGAGCAAGCAACTATTTCACTACTTATTTTTGCTTCTAGAGCACCTAGCACAGCCTTGTAACGCTGATAAGAAAGTGGCTGGCTCAGAGCACAGCTGTGTAACATATGCATTTTTCTAGGGCTTGATGATTCATGACTTCTATCTAGTAGTTTCATCTGGTTGTCATATCAGACACAGTAAGGAGGAGACTCCATAATGTGTGTGCCAGAGGCAAGGCAACAGCCACTCAATTCTCCCCAGCACCCTCGTATGTGGACGTACTCTCCTCCAACACCTGAGTTCACCCACTGGCACAATGTGCTGCAGAGGTGGTTTTTTCTCTCCGCTTTTCTGGAAGTAGCCTATGTAATCATGGATATGTTGTGTGTGTGATTTACTCTGCATCATCCCCCACTACATGAGCCAGACTATGCCCACACTTAATTTCCCTGGGTCCTACTTTGATGAGAGTGGGCTGATTCTCAGTTGCTCCTCTTGCATCAGCTGAGCTCCTCAGCATCCATGCTGAGCCCAAAGCGGGAGCCCACCTTCCGCACTCATGTCCTGCCCTGAGCCAGGAGAGCAGCCCCAGAGCCAGAGCTACCTCCTTCCTCCCACCTACCATGGGGCAGGCAGAGCGGGGAGCAATGCTGACTACTCGGGGAGCTGACTGAAGCTCTTCTCCTTCTTCTTCAGGGGTTTCTTCCTCTGCACTGGTTGGCTCAGAGAACAGAGCAGCTTCTTGCCTGTATGCATAACTAGTTTGCATCAGTGCAAAGAAATCCCCTGTCAGGCACTTGCTTCCCTGCCTTAGAGAAACCTAGCAGAAGAAGTGGGAACAGAAAAATTTTCCAAAAAAAGCTGCCTAAATCTGTACCACCTACTGAGAGGGTTCCTATCAATGCTGTGAGAGCAGTTCACAGTGTCTCTGGCTCCTCAGTGGTGTTGGATTGGCAAACATCTGTAACTGCTGAAATGCCTTCTTCCATTTGTGTGTGGCTGTGAAAGGAGCCCCACTATGACAGAGGCCAGGATCCCATCAGATACAAGTTTGGCAATGGTCATCCAAGCTTATGGATGTACTTATGGAAGTACCCTGACCTTCCCTTTCGGAGTGGAGGCAGCCACGAGATCAGCATGTGAGGATTTATTAACTGTGCCTATTCAGCAGCACTGCCTTACTACAAAACAACAACAGGGGAAACACAACACTTCAGAGTCAGGCTAGGAGTGCAAAGATCCTTTTTTGTCTTATGACAGACCACCCAATTTCCAAACACACAAAGGCTCATGCATTAAGGAATTGCCAGGTTTGAAAGAGTTGCTTACACTAGGTTATATACATTTTGTCTCTGCAAAAAGACAATCTGACTTGGCAACAGTTTACTAAAGGGTGTTGCTTAAGTAGAAAGAGTCTTTCTGTTCTTTGTTTCTTTGGACCATTTTCCATTTCATAGTTTATGGGAAACCATCATTTAGAAGACATACCCATTGGTTAGGAGGGATTCACAACTTCATTTCACGGCAACAAAGACTAAACATGAATGATGACGTACATGCATCAGTCTTGAGCAGACTTTTTACTTACTGATGCTAGTACTCTTTAAGCTATCGTGTCAATGGAAAGTTTTGAGAAATTCTAAGTCACAGATGATAAGCCTAACATAATGACTTTACGGTCCAGGCCTACAAGCCAAGAGACATGTAACCCTGGAATGGACCTCAAAAGAGTGTTTAGTCTACCCCCCTACACTGTACACAGAGAAAGGACAGCCCAGCCATCTGAAATGGACTTATTCTAACCTATTCTTAAAAAAACTCCAGAGAAGGTGATTCTTCTCCACTTACAATTATGCTGTGAGACTGAACATGCTAATCTTTGCAAAACTTTAGTCAGCAGGAATTTAATATTTTCCTGGAGGTCCTTAATAACCTCATTAGATAGCAGTGCCTTAAACACTGGTCTCTGTGGCACCACACAACAATTTGGTTACATTTCTCTTTTGATGACTGCATTTGTAGATGTCAGCTAGCCATATCTTAAGTCACTTGTTCAGTGTCTTGCTAGATACACTGCAGCACTATAATCAGGACATTTTGTGTGTTAATGCACCGCAGAAGCCCACTGTGTTAGCTATCTGCCCCATTCAACCCTTGTCCTTGAGCTCTGACAGCAGGACCATTTAACATGTCCTACTTCTTTTTCTGATCCATGTCAACTAGCTGTAAGTAAAGTCTTTTTATTGCCTTTGTCTCTTACTTAAGCTCCTAAATAGGCAGCTGACACAACTGATATCAAATTAACCAGTTTACAATTAGTTACCATGCATGGCACAACTCTACTTCTGCAATGTGATTTCCAAAATACAGTAGAAATTAGAGGCAGTAGGATTCAAATCCCTGCAAACAGCCATTCTAGAAGCCTAATCTGTAAGTGAAACAGACCATTGCAGTGGAAAGGATGAAGCCAGATTTGTGTCCTGCTTCACCTTTCCACCCCAGGCTCCTTTTTCTGGAGCATAAGTGTGTGAATCTGGCTGGCCATGTGGAAATCTGGAGCCACAGGCTGCTGGGCAGCTGGCCAAGATATACCTGCAGGCTTGGCAGGCTGTCTGCAGCCAAACAGCATGGAGAGCAGCTGAGTTTTCCTTCATGGAGTGAAACATTAATGGGGTCCTTCTCCTCTGCACAGCTGTTGATTTTCACAAAGTTTGCAGGAGCTGGTATTTACGAAATATCTCCTCAGCTAAAGTGATAAGAATTAGTCTGTGGATTTGGAATTATTGGGACAGGATCTGGCAGCTTGAGTTCCTTTTTGCCTCAGTCTGTAGGAAACCAAACTGAAAACTCTTCTGCCTAAATGGTCTCTTTTACATCCGCTCGGTTACTGAGAAACTGAAAAGAACTTAATTGTTCTCATGAGATCCAGAGACAACATGCCACTGCTTTTAAAATGAAGCAAATACTTATTGAATCCCTTTTCATATCATTAGCACTTTAACCATTGTGAGTGATTCTGGATAAAAATAATGTCTTAGTACTTCTTCAGTTTCAAAATCACTTTATGCCCAGGCTGCCATTAGGTGTCTTCTGTGGCTTATCTCTTGCAGAGAGCTTGGAACTAATTAATTGGAAGATGAGGGAAGTACCCAGATCACTCAGAGGTTTAAGCCCTGCTCCTGCTCTCCTCAGCACTGTTGGGTGCTCGCCTCCTGGCTTCATGGGCTCACCTCTGTCTGTCTCTTCACAGGAGCACAAACTTTCCCATTTTCCAAGTGGGCAGTCCAGCACTCAGCCAGCACATGCAGAGATCCAGGGAGATGCCATAACAAGGGGCACAGCAGAGGCCTTGTCCTTTGTGAATTTACTCTGAGGTGTCTTAGAAAATGTGACCCCAAATATGAACAATGGCAAGCAGTTTGTTGAAACAAAATTCTTTAATGAGTCGTGATGGGGTTTTGGGAGAGTGAAGAATACAAAAGGCATTTGCTAATGGCAAAAATATGTGAAATCCTGGAGATAAATGGATATTTCCTTTCTTGTGCAACAAAATTTGTCTTTTAAATTTTAACCAGTCCTTTCAAAATATTGCTAACTCCCCTCCCACCCTGCTGTGCTACCACAGTTACAGCAGAAAACAACTGAGTAGAAAATTACTAGAATATTGTTGATACTGCTGATTTTTTAGCATGTTTTTCTGCCTTAGTTTCCCTAATAGCAGCAGCAGTTAAAAATGTTGAAGTACATAACCTCAAAGACACTTTTCCTAGAGCACATTAAAGATGTCATTCTCATGTGAAATGCATGCTGAATTGGGACTCTCACACCCTGGTGCGGCAGCAACAAAAGATTTTTTTCTGAAACAGGTCTGGCTTCCACAAAGAAACCCCTTAAGTAAAAGAGATTACTTAATGTATTTTTGGTAGGGAGAAAAGCCATTATATTCTTGACTTCGTGGAAAAGCAAACCTGCACAGATCTGTATTACTCCTACATGATGGACTGTCGTGCCTGGGAGAGCTCTGAACCAAAGCATGCCTCAGCTTTGAAAACCATCTTTTCTACCCTTTTATTTAGAAAGATCCTTTTGTAGTCTGAAAACCTAGAATTCAGTGAGTAAAGCACATGCTACGTGAAGGCTTAAGACAATGGCAGAAACTTGCACTTTGCCAAGTATGTGCTGTATGTTACCTGTGAATTTCCTGCCTTTTTGAAGTTTAAGTTGGAGGGAAGACTTTTACAACACTTAGCACATTAAAACCTCTTTAAAAGTCACATGCTTCAGAGACATAATGGCCTGTTTTCTAAGCAGCTCTGCACACCCCTCTTTTCATGATGGATAACATATCTTCCAATTGCACAGAAAGTGCACATTGACATTTGTAAAGCATGTGTTTCTGAAATGTTCCAGAGATTACCATACATGAAATCACAGGACCGTTATTTTCAAACACTGGTCATGAAAGTTAAGCATCTAAGTTACTATTTATGTTCCTAGATACGAATTACAGAAATATCACTTTATAATCCTAATATTAACACCTATTCTGCACTCAACAAAATTATTTGCACCTATTACAAATCCTAAAATCAACTTTTGTTTAGATAACAGGACAGAATGTTTTTCACTAGCATTAGCTATCATAGCACCCTTCACTGTGAGAAGGGCCTGCAGAATACCAAGAAACTTCTGTTGCAGGGGAAGAAATTAATGTACAATCCAACTCTGCTGATAGAATTCATTACACCCACTGCAGCCCTCTATAAGTTCTCTGAGGTGTAGATCAGAGTTGTGCTGGAAAAGATGTGGTGTAACTGGCCATTAAAACATGCCTCCTGAACCCATTCTCAAAACCCCCTTCAGCAAGCACTGTTGCCACTTCCCATGGGAACCTATTGGTTTGTACTCAGGACAACAGACAGTCCTGCTCTCTCCCTGCTTGCTTAGGTTTTGACCCAGTAATCCACAGTCCCCAATCCTTCCCTTAGGCAGACACTCGTTGACTTTGTTCCATCTTTTCCAAAAATAAAAAATAGAAAATTGAGGGACTGCGAAGCAAAAAGAATAATCAGAGAGAATGTGCACTCTTTGTGACGGTCTCAGCACTGACTTAAAGGGCAGAGACTCTCCTGTGGTAACATTCTTGCCAGCACAATTAAAATAAATGTTGCTGCTTGTTGTAAAAATGGGAGGAATTTTGCAAATATTAGGATTATTAGACATTTGCTTTTGTGGTGTGCTAATCAGAGTTTGGAGGCCATTCTTTTTCAGAGACATGTCAGAGAACTCAAAATGTTTTACAAGAGGAGGTAACTTCCGTTCTGTCCATCTCCAGATGCGAACACCGTGGCAGAGGTGATGATTGTCTACCATTCCAGATGCACAGCTGAAGGAACGGGACTAGAAGCCCACATCAGCTGCTCCTCTATAACGTTTGGCCTCCAGGGAGGAGAAAAAGTCTGTGAGAGGTTTGAGATATGACTAGAGGAAGGAGTTTAGCATGTTCAGAAAAACAAGATCAGAGGCTTATTTAAGATAAATGGCATTTTGAAGCCTTTAAGTCAAAACACAAATTATATCAACTAATTGCTTATTGTTGGGGCTAACGAAGATTTTTTTAATTAAAAAAAAGTAACATCTGATCAAAGCTGAGTGTGGGGAAATAGCAATGACTGGTTTCTCTCCCCTGCACTGGCCTGATGTACAGCAACTTCTCATTCAACCTAGACGCATGAGACAAGGAGAAAAAAGAAAAGACCCCTGATTTGAGATATCAAACCCCATCCTGTTTACCTGGGATCCCTATCCACTCATCAGTCCCATCCCTGCAAGTCTAAAGGCATAAACCATTTGTCAGGATGAATCGAAGCAGAACATCTTTTGACCATTTTAGGCTATGGTACAACCACAGACCTTGCTTGTTCCCCTAGAGAATTTTCTGCACACACATAATGGTAGTAATAGTAGTAAAAATCTCCAGGGTCTGTTGGGTCCAAAAGAAATCACTTCTAATCCTCACAGTCTTCAATTATCTTCCTATTGCTAGGCATAAACCACCCTGTGGTAGTGGGAAAGACGGGAAATTTCAATAATAGCATGCCCTGCCAAGGTTGATGTATATTCTCATTCACATATCAGCTTGTTTCAGTGTAAACCCATGGGTTTTTTTCCATTATGGGCTTCCTTCCAACATCAGTCTGTTGCACTAGCTAGCAAGTAGCTGAATTCCTAAATATATTGACAAGGAACATGTCAATGCCCATGTGTACTGATACTAAACAGATCTCATGCCAGAGGCATAAGCTTTTTAAACAGAAGGTACTGGCTAGAGAGCCGGTTGGAGCGGATGGGGCTCTTTGCTATCAGATGCTGGGCATTGTGGCCAAGGACCTGAACCTGTTCATCCCCGAGCTTATCATCCAACAATCTAATGACTTCAGCAGATACAAAATGGAACCAGAGGCCATATATTTTCTCTTGGACACACATGAGCAGTCCCTGATGACTTCATGGCATATTGCTATTTTTACATCCTCTTCATTTTTCAAGTGTAAAAAGTTATCTAGGAGGCCAATGAAGTGTGACTAAAGGATCAATTTCAGACAGATTTTTGCAGCATGAGATGTTTCTTTATGAAGAGTTGGCATTATATCCTGCCATCTCCCTGGACACTCATCTAGGACTGCTTCTGAGCAACACCTTTTCCTAAAACATTTTGTAACATTTTATTGTACAGCTAAAAGCTGTCTGGAACAAATCTTATCCTGTCTCTTCCCTTTAACTGTGACTGGACTCAGCAGCCTAAATAGCCACCCAGAATTTCTACATTTCACTTTTAGCCTTTTTTAATCTATACCAACCCATCCCTGTTTTGCTGGTCCTGACAGCTGAAGTCCATCTGGATTTTTTCTGACCCCTTTCTCACTTTCTTGCCTGCTCTTTGTGCATGAGTGCTTCTTTCACATACCCTTTGGCTACAGTTGCATTCGCCTGTGTCACCCCTCACCAAGTACCCTCAGGACACAGCTATTATTAATTGTTTGCCATGCCCTGTACAAGGAATCTTTCTTTGAGGACAAACCCCATACTGAACCTGGACAAGACAAAGGAGAACATCAACTCCTCCCTGAGCTAATGTCTTGAAGATAAAGGGAGGGCTTCTGCAAAGAGGTTCCTCTGTACAGCAGTTGAAGAATGAAAATATCTGAGAGGGTTCTACAAGATGTGCAGGAATTTGGAATGGCTCAACCAACAAAGTGCAAATGTAGTTAGTATTTTGGATGAGCCATCTTTCAGTCATTCTGTTTGAACGACTTCATGTTTTCATCCATCAGATGATGACTTTTTCAGAACAAGACAAAAATATATAAGTGGAAGATCCGTTGCAGAAAGGGGATATATTTCAGTGGGGTCTAATGGCAAGTGGAGGATTTATCCACAAGAAGAAAATTACGCTGTTGCCAAGTGGCTAGTCCTATAAACCGATCCAATTAAATTAACATAAAAGGTTCTTTTTACACCCTCTTCTATAATGTAAAAATAACTTCTTATAGTTTGAAATACATTTGTTCCAAATGCTTCTAAAAGGCTGAGCCTATGGCAAGATTCACAGCATTTTACTGGCAGCAAGAGTGATAACCACAAAAAGCTGTGTAATCACCTTTTAGTTCCTGGGCTCTGGAGCCAAATTCTGCCACAAAATGAAGGAAAAAGACATGTTAGACACTAGAGAATCAAACAATACTTGGACTGATACAGGCATTGTACTCTGCTAGACAACCTTAAAGCAACTTCACTAGCTTAGCGTCCTGCAATGTTCATTAGTTCATACAATTAACAGTTCTGCTGTTGTTGCTTCAAAACAAAAATGGCTAAAATACACTTCTGAGAGGATATATTTATCATACCTGGGGTTGGCAAAATAAAGTATTATTCACTTACATTTATAAATTCTCTGAGATAGTTTCAATGTGGAAAAGAAGAATCTTCCTCCAATGTAGACATTTATTCTATTTATGTTTCTGTCAGCCCTAGAATTCTGCAAAGCAGAATACAGTTTCCCTGGAGTACAGCCCAACAAAGAATTGGTGAATAGTTTATATTTTATAACAGTGCCTTAAATCTCTGTTATTAGCTATGCCTTTGGAATAGAACATTTCCTGAGTCCTCATTTACTGCCATGGTATTACAACACTAAATCAAGCTTTAGGTTTTTGTTTGCTTGTTACTTTGGGAATTTTACTCATTTAAAGGTACATTGCTTTGTTACATGGAGAGGGGAAAACAGACAAAGAATAGAAAGCTTTTGTTTTGAAGGAGGAATTATGGTATTAGTGGTTGCATTACATGTGTAATAGAATAAATACATATAGTGTGTACCACCTTGCATATGTAATTTAATTTGTGTGAGAATTTGTGATTCTCAAAAATGAATAATGTTATTCCCTTTAGTGTTCTATTAAAGAATCAACAGTAATTTAAATATTGAAAATCAATATTACTGTAGATGTGCATGCAGAAAGGGAGTTGCACAGGACCTTTTTAGCAGAAATACTGTGTCAATCAAAGGAAATTAATCCCTTGATATTTTAACACAACATTTGGGAGGGTTTGGATTTAAGCATATTGGATTTCTTTTACTTTGGATGCTTTATTTCTTTTTTTCTTCCTTTTTCTGTAGCCTACATTCTTTTGGAGTGTGAGGAGCTGCAATTTGTTTCACTAAAGCCAAAAATGTGGTTTTGCTTTGTATACTTAGCACTAGTTTCTATGTAAGATACACACTGGACAAATCTCAAGTAAAGGTCTCTTCCAACAGAAGGTCAGACGCTTGGTGCCTTTTCCATATGTTCTGAACTGTGTTGCTGGCTGGCTGTGTGTTGAAAAGGAGTTTTGAGAAAGAAATCAGTCCTCCTTGCACATCTGGAAATGTTGATGGTCAGTTAGATTTTAAGGCATTATGGTCATTCTCCACAGCAAAGATTCAACATACCTTCAAGGCAAAAACAGTGATTTCCAAATGCTCATGACATTCCAGTGGTCATTTGAAATGAAGAGAGAATGGATTTGAAAAACCTAACAAGTGACCTTACACCCCTCAGGGTGCTCCTGCCAGTATCTAAACTTTTACACTGTTATTTCGGTAAGACAAAACACTTTTGTTGTTGTTTTTTTTTACAGTGACTTCAAATTGTCAATATGATTTTCATCATGAAGCTCATCCTGAAAAAAATTAAGGAAAAAGGAAGTCAGAAAAACATTCTCAGAAGTGTTTTTCCTTAAGAAAATGTGCCTGAAAAGGAACAAAGAAATTGTCCTATATGTCTGAAGCAAAATGAAAGATACTGTGTTTTGAAAGACAAGTATATCTATGGAAATAAAATATCTTTTATTCACTAAGTACAATGTTGTATGTATACAGCTCTTACAAAATCTTCTTTCACCTCAAGAAAGCATTGTATATTTATCCAGTCTCCTGGAATGGAGGTGGGCATTTTTGGACCATCAATCAAATTCTAATTCATCAGTCAATTCTGTGCAGTATACACACTGTCCAAAAGAGCAAGGTTGTTTCATTTTTTTTAATATAATTTGTAATCTTATTTACTTATATAGTTGCAGATTCTACATTGGAAATATTTTAAATTTTTCAGTGTGAGGGGTTTACCATCTGACATGACTTCAAGAAACATTGTTTTTCTGAAAAGGATGGGTAAGCACCTCTAAAAATCAAGCTCCCTGCATCTGAAAACATAACAGCAGAGATAGTCAAAATGATTTGTTGCTTTAGTTAACTGTTGGTTGACTCAAGACTCTCTGTACTTTCCCAAAGACTCTGTATTTCACACTATGATCAGTGATTCTCACTTTGTTTTGCCTGGCCTGCTTGTTGGGCTCTTTTAATTTGTGCTTGACATCAAAGTGATGTTCCTGAAGAGAGTTTGTCTTAGTCTGAATTTTTTTGCAGCTATTATGTTCATCTGGTTTTCCAGTATCAAAAGACATACAACTAGGATAGAGCTGTCATGTTACAGGAGAATGATGACTATAATTTGCAGTCAAACAAAGTTAGACAACTGCAATACAACCAGGTAATTTGGGAATGGGCTGAACACCATGCCCTGGGAGCTGCACAGTGTTTGCTCATGCTGTCTCTAGTTGGCTCCAATACTGTATTCCCCTCATGTAAGATAAATTCTCCTAAGTACTTGCACTCTTATATATGGACAGGTCTTGCAGGGTTGAGGTCAAATTAAGAGTTTGTCTTGTGAAAATCTTGATGTACTAACTGTCACTGATTTGCCAAACTATGGAGAAGGTTATATGGCTCTTTATGAGGCTTATCTTGCACTGCAAGTTTAACAGGTAGCATGAAACTGGAGACATGGAGCCTCTGCTACCTGGCCATAGGTGCAAACAGTAGCCTACTGTGTAGGCAACCCCTTTGGGTTCAGAGTGAACATGTGCAAGGTTGGTTTCAAAAGAATCAGATCTCTATTGACCTCTATTTGTGCCACTTCCAGTGGATGTAAGTCCCAGGTGCAGGTTATTTAAGGCACAGTGTATGCTTTAGATCTTGGAGCAGAAAGGTGATGCCAGGTCTAGACTTGAAAGAGTGATTCCCTTCTCTTTTCTAAAGGCTCTGTTTTGAGGGTCAGGCTCTCTTGTCCCTCTTTCTATTTACATTTTATAGTTTACAGAATCTCTAAAGATAATCCTTAAATTATGGAATGAACTGCTCAAACACTCTGTAAACTATATTTTAAAGTGACCAGTTGTGGTAAATAATTTGGAGCATAGATAAACAAGATGGGTATTTTTTTCAGCATTCTAGGCAAATTGTTTGTGAAACATTCTTCAAAATCTCTTGAGAAAATGCTGAGAGATATCATGGAGCTGCAGGGAAGCATGAGGCTCCAGAGGGCAGGCAGAGTGGAAAATGACACCAGCAAGATTCTCTGGAGCAGTCACTTTGGTCCCTGAGCCCAGACCACGAATTGCAAAAGAAACCTCTGGGAAGTCTACAGGAAACACAGTCCAGTAAAGTTGTCTGAGAGCAAATCTTTCCCAATGCTAAAACTGGCTACATAGGGTATGGCTTGGGTGGTGGTGGTGAGGTAGCAAGAAGCTCACCCTAGGCCACAGTGTCCAGCTTTGGCTGTGGCCTGTGTGACACTCAGAGCTGGCATGTCTAATCTAGTGGTGCCTGCAGCAGTAACCATGGTGTGGGGATGGTCATGGCACCCTGTAGATATTCCCTGAGGCTTGTATTTCAGGTGATCTCTTCCTTTACAAGGTATGGATTGATTTTAAGGAGTTTTAGTGTAATAGGCTTATCCCTGGCCGTGTTTAATCCATTAATCTTTTCGACATGCATTAGTTTGCTAAAAGGCAAGGCAAATTCAGGATGACAGTGAAAAAGAGACCACATTCAAGTAGTAATTGTTTCCATGTCAAAGACTGAGGCCTAATCTACATAAGGCTAAGAGATTAGTTTTAAAGTTTAGCATAACCAGGAACACTGTTAATATCTCAGGCATTATTTTATTTCACACCTGGCCATTAGATCAGAGTTAAATTAAAATGCAATTCATCTTCAGCTCCAATTTGCCTCTGGGATTTCCAGAGTGCTGGTCCAGTGCCTCTAGCTGGACCAGCCTCATTGCTGGCCACCCTGGTGCCAAAGCCATTGCTGTTGCCACACAAGGTGAAGAGCCAGCAGGTAAATTCTTGAGAGATGGATGAGATTTCCAAATATAACTTCAGGAAATTTCCTATTATCAAGGATCTAGTCATTTAATGAAGAGCAGATGACTGATATTCATCACTCTGAAGTAAACAGGCGATGTTCTTGATTACAGTGCAGTGCCTGTGCTGACTCAGGGCTTGCTAATGTGTTACGCTCGGACGTTGCTCCTTCAGCTGTACTCTACACTTCTCCTGCTGCCAGTAAAGTCTAATTCCCTTGACCAATATTGGCATTTATGTTAGTAAAATTGATTTTAAATTAAATCCTGTGACACAAATAGACAAGAGAAAAAGTGATAGAGGGCAAGATTGTGAATTCATTATCCTGAAGGTGACTGTTGGACACTTGTGACTTCTAACCTCATGCCTCCAGAGCAGGGATTATCTATAGCACAGCTTGGCTTCCTCATCAGGCTGTGCCCCATGCTGCCTAGGACATGCCTGCTACACCACCTCAAACTCCACCCCACATACAGGCTCTCATCAGAGCCTTGGTCACTTTGGCTTGCCCATCAGCGTGGATACATACTCAAGGGTGAGATGGGAGCCAGAGAGTATTTCTTGGTACAGCAGAATAAAGGTTGGAGGTAGAACTCTGCTCAGCTGACAAGACCAGTGGATTTGAGTACCTTCAAACAGAGGAGAGACCTAGATCCAGATGTCCTAGCTCAAGGGAGAGCTGGAACAGAAGGTGTCAGGCCACCTGTTTCTTCATCTCTTGCCATCCTTTAAAAGAAAGCTGTTCTTTCCAGATTTCATAATCCTGGTGTTCGCCTACAGCCTCCGCTACTTTGCGAAGGGTTGTCATGCCCGTGTCTGTTAGATGTACGTTGTGAATTGCCCCCTGCAGGGGACTTCAGCAGAGGAACGTCAAGTCCTGGATCTAAGTTCAACCAAAGCCCTGAGCACTACTGGGAAAGTACAGTAGCCCTAAGTTCCTGGAGAGTCTAAAGAAGGGGGGAGGCCTACGACATTTGGTTGCTTCCAGGTTGGAAGAGTAGCTGAGCAGGACCTTTGGGGATTGTCGCACTGGGACTTAGGCTTCCCATACATATCCCAGATCCTACTCAAGTTGTGAGAGTTCCTCCACTGATCTCATCATAAGAGACTTGTCTAAGACAGAACAAGCAATTACCATTGCTTTACCTTTTTGTGTGATGCCCAGCACAGTCAATGGTCCTCTCTCTCTGGGCTGAGTAACACAAGTTGCTGTGGCTGGGCATTGCAAGAGGCTCACAACCCACCCATGGAGGCACCACGCAAAAACCTTCAACACCACATCAAGGAGCAGAAAAGGCTAACTTACACCTCTCAGGCCAGCTCAAGAACAGGCAACAATGTCCTAGTAAACCAATGGGGTGAAGCATTATCACTTCATACCAGAGCCCCATTTCTGTATCCTGACTATAGTACAGTCTGTCCTTGCAGAAAACTGCCTCTGCAGTCTGGTGTGTTAAAAAAAGACATTAATTTAGCTAACATTGTTGTGTTTCTACTTCGACAGGAGGAGAAATAACTACAAAGTATGGTTAAAACAGCAGTATCAACACTGCTTCTTTCTGTGTGCTAGGAAGAAGAGTTCATGCCCCACACTCAATTCTTGTCAAACAAAATTTCACCCGCAGCAACACAGTATACCATCATTGATATTTCTCCCAGTGCAACAAGGTTCCTATTTTCTTCATTATCAGACATTATTTTTTTGGCTTTGATACTATTCCCAGTTAAGTCAAAGGGATTTTTGTCTTTGACTGTGATGGAGTAGCATTATATCCATTCCACACTTGCACTTTTTTCAAAAGAGGCTTGTTATAGTTCTTAAGGGATATTGTGCCTGGAGTATTGTGGCTGCTCTGCTTTTCAGTTCATCAGTGTTAAATGTCTATTTAGTTTATCTGTGTTTCAGACACCTCATCCAAAACCCACAGGCATTTGATAATTGAAACACCTATAGAACTAAAAAGTTGCAGTACATTCTTGAAAAAATGAATCAGTGCATTTTGTCAGAGCTTCACTATTAGCCATTAACTTTCCAGCCAGATGCCAAAACTTTAAAGATCATATCGTATCAACAAATTAATCTGGCAGTAAATTTTCAATAGTCCTCAATGAAATGTTTCATAGACAAAGCACTGAAAAAATGATGAGCCATTCCTGGGGTAGTTCTGAAAACATTCACCCTTAAACAAGGATGCATTAGTTACTCAGCCAGCTTTGAAAATAGATTGACTGTAGCTGTTTTTTTAAAACAGCTTTGAAAAGACTGCAAGCACATCTGCTGCATGTTAAACTGGAAAAATTTGGCACCTGAAGAACTGTTACATACAATGTAAGGACTGTCAGACCCTGCAATATATCCCACAGCAAGGACTCTGTGTGATGCAAAGAAGGTTATATCATTCTCAAGAAGAGATGTTAGACTGGATACAGGAAACAGAATAGAAATTTGACATGCTCTTTAGGGGGAGCACAGGCAAAGCAGCTTGCTCAAGCTGTGACTTCTGCTGCAGAAACTAGGCTTTGGAAACAAGCTATAGCCCATCCCATTAACTTATGCCGATGGGAAAAAGGGCCTACTGTCCCCCCTGGTTCGCACTGACTGCTGGACAAAACCTACACACCTCCTTCTGCAGGCAGGGTGGGTGGGGAGCTGACTCCAGGGTGGCGAGCAGGACTAGCAAGCCAGCAGGTCTTTCTGTGTGTCATGAAGGGAGCTGGCAATGCTGCCTTTCCCTTGAGAAGGGGATCCAGGAAGCAGATATGATTCAGCTGCTAATGATTGAGTTGTACCTAAAATAGAGCTTATAGTAAAGCTGCATTTTAACCCTTGGGTTGATGGTCACCTAAAACATTCACGTACATCACCTACTTCTCCCTGTGAGGGGAGAGCAGTCTCTGCTTTCCACTGAGGCACTGCAGGTAGGAAGGAGTCTGACAAAAGCAGGATGCTCCTTAGCCTGATCTGACCAGCATCAGCCCAGAGCAGCTCCAGATGCCCTGTCCTAGCACCCAAGGGACAGAGCTTCCCAGATAGCAGCTGGGCTGCTGGTGCCTGAGTGCTCCCTAAACCTTGCTGGCTTCTCACCCATCATGCACACTCTTCAACTGAAGCACTATTGGAGACAGCCCTGAGCAGCTCAAGCTGTGGATGTCCCCTCCAGCAGGTAGGCAGGCTGGCAGGCAGCAG
Source organism: Lepidothrix coronata (assembly GCF_001604755.1). Taxonomy (NCBI): domain Eukaryota; kingdom Metazoa; phylum Chordata; class Aves; order Passeriformes; family Pipridae; genus Lepidothrix; species Lepidothrix coronata. The sequence continues at coordinate 6,707,653 of NW_016690180.1, read as the reverse complement.
AGCAGTGGAGGGCTCTTTCTGGCTGGCACAGGGGGAATGAAGATATGTACATGGCCAGGGAGGAGCCCCAGGTTGCAATAGTGAGACAAGAGCAATGGGAGAGACACAGGCTGGAAGTCTGGGTGTTTACCAAGATGGGCGTCAGAAAATCCAGGTTTCCCTCACTGATTTCTATGCTGCAGCTGCTCATCACCAACAAAGCCTGCAGCATTTAATAAATTAGGCTTTTGAGTCCTCACAAGGAATTGAGGAAGGAGAGAAGAAAGGGAGTGGGGTCTTCTGAGGGTAGCACAACTTTGTTCTGAGTTTACTGAAGTGTATTTTGGGACACGCAAGCTGAACAGGGGACACAGCCTTGACCACAAAGTAGTTAAAAGCCCTTTCACAGATTTTACAAAGGGAGTGGTCTGGGAAACTTTTAGAAAATGACAAAATTATGCAATTTTCTCTGAGAGCTGGAAAATAGCAAAATATATGTATAGTGTGTATTGAGTATAATGACCACTGGTTGTGACTCATCAGCCACATAAACTTCTGTTACCTCGAATCTTCCATGAAATGGAGAAAAGAGAAACAGGGGAAGTCATCAACAAAGACTTGTTTTCTGTGTATTTTGTTTCTTCTGTCTTTTCCAGTCTTTCTGCTCTAGGTTCTGTACACTGAACTGCACTAATCAAATGGAAATACTTGCCATGAAAATACTACAGTGGGCTAGAAGCCACGTCTAAAGACCTTTTAGAGGATTAAAGTTAGGGCAGGGATGTGCAGCTTTGTTTAGCTCTTTTCACTGTGTGTAAACTTTCTTCTTGATTGCTTCATTTGGGTGGTTTGTTCCTACTACATCCTGGGGCTTTTTGCTTCCCCTAAGTAACACCTGCTGTTGAGAAATCTCTGGGTCCTGTTGCACATACATGCTACACTCTTTTGTTTAAGTACTTGTTAGGTGTAATGGAAATAATTTGCTTTGGGTGGTCCTCACTGTGTCCACTAATTTCCAAACAGTACTCTACAAGAAGCCAAGGAGAGAGCAGGCTCCACAAAATATGCTCTGGGAAGCCAGCTCTGCCAAACAAGCCTGTTAACAGGGTTTTAAACAAGTCAAGGCTCTATTAAGATCAATGATTTGGTTCACAGGGATATATCCTATGCATATTCTCGCAAGTCATGGATTTGCTATGTGTAGATCTTAACCCAGTAAGAAAGAGTGCAGTCTGCCAGGCTATCGTATCCAGAAAAGCTGTCTCATGAGGTTGTGTTGCTCAGGCAGAGGGAAATAGTGAGGAGCCCACACCAAGCCAAGTAGGTTGGAACATGTTGATAGTGCAAGTGCCAGACCTCTTAACAGAGGGAAGTTCTGGGGAAGCTGAGGCTCTCCAACATAGTTTTCTTCCCCCCTCCCCCTCAAAAATGTTATTTTCAGTCTGATCTGGCTCCGATTCAGTAACTGGTTTTCATTCAGTTATTACTTCAACTAGTCCCAGGAGAGCTTCTCAGGAATTTTAGTCATCTTTAAGTCCCCTGTGAAGGCAATGCAGAACTGAAGCACCACGGACACAGTACTGCATGAAACCTCCGACTCAAGAGCTCTCCTGGAAGAGTCCTGCACCACAGGATCTGGATCAGGCAGGGGAGGAGCTGTTTGGCCCTGCAAACGTGCTGAGCATCAGCAAACCCATTCCCATCAGTGGGCTGAGGGAAAGGGCTGACGCTGCCTCAACATTATCTCACTGATCAGTTGGGCTGCGTGGGAGTTACCAGTACACAGAGCTGAGGAAAATCAGACCCTGCTTAGCCAACTCAGCAAGAAAACACAGGAAGTTTTAAGGAGTGGAAGCCTTTTCTAAATAGCACTGAAGTATGAAATATTAAAAATTGGAAATGTCCATACATGATAGTTCTGAAGAGTACACTCTAATCCCTAAAAATACCTATCAAAGCTCAACTTCACCCAGAACATGAAAAACCTGTCCTGGTTGGTGATTTGTGCAGAACTGAAGAACTCCCCCTCACAATGTCCTGTAGATTTGGTGTAGGCATTTGCATTTTCTCAACACGTTACCTGTCACTAGTGCTCTCTTGCTGCCCTCCCCCAGACAAAAAAAAAGAAATCATGGTCTTTCTGTGGTCACCCTGTCTCATCGGTAAGGCCAGTGAAGTAGAAATGACCTTGTAATTTTCTTCTTTCTCTTACCATCATGGAAAATAATCCTACCAGAATTGTGACCACACTGAACAACTCCTCATTTCTGATTTCTCTTCTCTGAGCAGATAAGAATGACCTAGGGCCTCTTAGTGTGTTTTACATCAAAGACTGATGAAGAGTCCTGACAGCCTTGATGTCACTGCTGTAAATAAACCATTAATCACACTGCCATTCCAGGGAACAGCCTTCTCCCAGAGGGCATGAACCTTCTTCAGGTCACTAATATAAACCACATCTCCACTAATCCGGTGGGGTGGTGGTAATGTCAGGGCTTTCAAGGTGGGCTGGCTCTGTGTCAGGGGGACACTCCATTACTCTCATTGTAGTGCATAGGTCATTGTTATGGTTCCAGTGAATTACAAATGGTCAATTAATGGAAAAAGAGTTGCAATGAAGTAAATAAAGTGCATTGCAATAGGAGTTACAGAGAGAAGTTGAAAGAATAGAAGACTCAGTGTCCTGTTAAAACTTTTGCTATGGAGTTGAGTACTGCATAAAAACTTAATATGGTGGTGCAAGAGAAACAATAGGGATAGTGATCTAGCAGGCAATCAGACAGCATAGTTCTAGTAGATACTGTAGAGTCTAATGCCATGAATACAAAAAATGTGTCTGTTATTAAAAACAAATTTAAGTCTAAAATCCATTCCTGGCCATTGCCTTGTCAGGACCAGTAAGATTCTTCAGTAAGATTGTGGGTGGAAATAATATATTTTACATATATAAACAAGCATTACATGAATATAAGATATGTGTTACTGTATATAACACATTATATGTATAATTACACACACATATACATATATATTAAAATAGCATATTAGTGTGATTTAAAAATACAGATAAAACCAAAGTAAGTTAAACCTCTACTCTGTGGCTGACCTGTTCAGCCATCATGGGTGAATTGCAAACAGAAATTTGGCCTTCTGACAAAGTAGTTTTTGCAATGGTAACTAAGTATGGCCATCTGCATGTCCCAGTGAAAAAAACAGCACAGAAATAATGATACGAGAGACCTGGTTCCTCTCTCCCTGCTTTAGAGACTTCTGAGGGCTGTCTACGATTCCCAGAAATTATTCAAAGTAGCCTTAAATCAGAGAGCTCAGGGTAACCCTAAATTATGCTAATACATTTTTTCATACAATAAATTATATTTCTAAAAAGTGGTCTCAAGAGCATGTGAGCCATCTGGTACTGGCCATTTTCACACACACCTCCTCACCACAACCTGGCATGGAGACTGCTAACACAGCTTTCTGGGAACAGAGGAAACCCCACACTTTCCTTCTGGAGGCTGAGCCTAAGCTTTAGGTTTGTGCAGCATGGTTTATATGTTCAGTCCAGACAACACGGTTTTGAACCCACACTCAAAAAAACTCTGCAGAGCAGAGAGTAAGTGGCTGCAGGAAGCTCAGGTACATCACAGCCCTCCTCTGGGGAGGGACTCTGGTGTGGCCAGGAGCGGGTTCACACCATCCCCCAGGCCTCCCCCAGCTTCACTGGCTGTGCTGGTTTTAGGACTCTCAAATGAAATTCAATATCTCACAACTTGACTTGTCCCATTACTTTAAAACCTGACACTCAATGACCCAGGTGGTCATTGAGCTGGATCTTCACAACCCAGGCTACTGCCCAAGGGCAGACTCCTTATCAAGGAAATCACCCTACTGGTCTGCTCTGCTTGGCAGACCATGTGCCACAAAAACCCAAGCTCTCATTGGCACTGCAAATACAACTAATAAACAAATAACACCTCAGGCAAATAAATCACAACTCTTGTGTGCTCCACCTACTTAAAACACAGTCAGTGTCAGGACTAAGTCTGTGAACTTTCACTGCTAAATCTTTGGTTAACTCTTAGTTGCTTTATAAGAAAACAAAACAAGGTGTGCACAGATGCATATTTGCATAAGCCTGACTGTAAAAGCCTGACTCCTTTGCTTGATGCCTTAACCAGGACCAGAAGATGAGACTGCTGACTTGGAATGGAGTTTCTTAAGAGAAAAATGAACTAAAGGAATGTTTTACTATGCTGAAGCACAGACCACTTGTGGAGTCCAAAATACTGCTATTTAAAATGCCTTTTGCAAACCAAGGGTCATGAGTTTCCAAGCTGTCCAAAGAACCGCTCTCTCTATAACCATACGTAGGTCAGAATTCAGCACTGTCCAACAGTGAGATTCATGAGCTGGGCCTCCCACAAGCATCCTCGGGGAGAGGAGCACAAGGTAATCTGCCTTCTACTTCTGTCAACAGAAGCTCGGCTGCTTTTTTCTAAGCCTCATACCACAGTCTGCATACTCAGTTTTTCAACAATATTTATTTCAATTTTAATTTGTAAGTGTTTTTAAAATACCTGCTTCAAGGCTTTTCCATGCACCTCCAGCATTATCTTCTGAACTTAAGTTACAGGCCTGAACCCCACTTCAGAAATATTTTTTTAAACTCATATTTATTACTTTGGTTCTTTTAAAGTAACAACAAAGAGAAATGTATAAAATATTGGATTTTGGCTTTTTGTACTTTATTAAGGAATATATATTTTGAAGACTATAGTTCATAAAATAAAAAAGAAAATACGTATTTAAACCATGTTGCTTCTAATTACGGAGACTTGGGAACTGAATGTATTCTATATAAAAATACCCGACTGATATCCCCAATAGATGGATTTAAAGCTATTCTGACAGCTTGGGACAATAAAAGAGTATTAGCTCTGTTACCTCTTAAATTTGACAGAAATAAAGTTTCAAAACGACCTGTGAGCTGGACAGAAGACGACACCCATGAAGTCTTGAGAAACAGAGATAGACACGCCTTAGTGTTTCTTCTGACCCAGACTGAGGTTTATGTGTGCATTTCTAGAGTCGCCAAAGAACACTGTTGGGAAAAATGAACCATACTCAAAAGTTCTCAACCACTGTCTCGTCTCACCACATCTGTCTGTGCAGGTTTACCACCACTCCTAACATACTCAGTCCCCTACACCCTGTTACAGCCTTCCATAGAGGCATCAGTTGTGGGTCTGCAGGTAGGGAGAGGCTGAGAGTCTTCAAGTGGGTCTGCTGCTCTTCAGCTATCCTGCTCATCCTTCCTTATTGCTGGGCCTGGACATGCTCACCTGCTTCCCTTTTACCTCTCCCCTTCCCTGAAGAAGATGCAACAGCTCAGCATTGGTAAAATATGCAGCAGGACCTACTGGTAATTCTAAGCTTCTACCAGCAGCCTGATGCTCTCTACACTCTGGCTGATCTTGCTTGGTGCCTAAACGAGTCGCAACATACTTGGCTTTCCTCTCCAAGCTATCAAGTAGAGTTTATAGCCTTGAAGCAGCCTAAAATTTCAGAGGCTGTTTCAGATGATGTAGTCATCCATGATCACTGGGAAGGCTCCACAGTTCCCTTCCAGTCCAGGGAAGAGAAATTGCTTATAAACAAATGCATATTGTATAGCATTAACTACACTGCCTCCATCTGATGCGTATTCTACAGTATACGAGAAAAGATCTTTCTTTTAAACAAAAGGGAAACTAAGTACAAGCAATTAGTTTCAATACCCTCAGAACATAACATGAGGCTGTTTTGTGAGGGCTGGTAGGGTACTCAGTGCTAAGGACTAACATTACCTTATGATAAGGACTTGGTACATGATATGCAAGAAAACACATTTCTCAAAATTACAACTTAATGCCAATCTACATTCTACAAAATGTAGGTGAATGCTTCACTTAAAGCACATGGGTAAAGAAAAACCCCATGTAGAAGTACACAGGACTGAAGTGTAAGTCTGGAAAACTTCAGAGGTACAAAACCAGCACATATTGACATAAACTTTTTTTTCTGATGCTTGCAAGTGTAATAGATCTTTAACTTTACTGATGAGCAGAATTGTGCGCAGAAATTTGAAACTGTTTCAGAATTGTTAATTATAACCCCCTTGAAAATAAGAAAAGTGTGGTCCTTACATTAATTTTTCTTTTGTCATACAATGTGTGTGATCAGGAACAATAATCACTCCCTCAAAACAGAATTTATGCTAGTTGAAACGCACAGCATCTCTTTACAACCTACATTTTGTATTAAAAAATAAACATCTTTAAAATTAATCAGGCCACTTTTTACATCTATTTCTGTAAGTGCTGCTGGCCATTGCATCATCAAGGAAATGGCCAGTGGGAACAAGAGTTCTGCAGATTGACAAGACAAGCAACTTTTATTGAATGCAAACTGTCAACTTTTGTACTTAGATAAATTCTTTGATTTAGGAGGGTCAGAGACAGGCAGAAGGTGTCAGCAGACAGTTTGGAAGATCTCTGTGACTTTTCAAGAGATTTATAAGTTGCCTTTTGTTTAACTGTTTGATTTTTAAGCATTTTGATTTCTTTGAGGTATTCAAACCCAAGTTGACATACCTTCTAATTTTCCTTTGTGATGACTGTGCAAGTTTAATAAAAACACTTCAAATTTTCGCTATTCTCAGTGATTTAGCAGGAAACCTCAACAATCTTATAGGTAAAATGACTTAGAAATAGCCTTTGATCTACAGTCTACATATGCATCATAAAAGCACAGAAACACGGTCAGCACAAAATGCTGCAACAAAGTCCAGGGGTTTTTGAGCCACTGGGTTGCAGTACATTTTGTGTGTAATAAAATTATCATTGCTCTTCCACATGGATAGAGCAGTTGGATCAAACTTCTCCTGACCTGTGAGTAGGGGGAGAGGCTGCTGTTCTCTATTCAAACACATTTACACTGCTGGTCCCCAGCAATCCCAGAACTGATTCTAGCTCTAGTGAGAGTAGGCTTTTTCCTGTGGCAATGAAGGAGTTCTTATTCTGTCACTTATGCCAGAGATGTGGTCAGCCAAGAGCTGTTGAGGGTAAGGCAGGGTGCATGGGGTGGGAAGTCCTTCTGGTAGAGGATGGAGTGGCTTCTGACAGAAACATCTATCTGTCCATGCTCAGTTTTGCTTGTCCTTCCTCCTGCAGTATCTCCTGTGCAAGGAGGGAGGTGCCAGAGCTCATCCTGAGGTAGGGAATATCATCTCTCCTCACATTGCTCAGAAACCTTAGGGCAGTGTGGGAGCACTGTTGCCAAATAGCTTCCTTACAAACAGGAACTGGAGGCTGAAGCCCCCAAGCTCCAGCCCTTCATGTGTTTCACGGAGAATCTGCTGGTAAATAGGGAGCCCTGTTCCCTATCTCTTTTGGACTCTGTTCATGTCCCCACCTGCTGTTAGACCTCTTGTGACGTTAGAACCATGGTAGAATTTTCTCTTCATAGTTCACTTTTGAAAACAGAATCATGAAAAGTAGTTCTTTGCTTTGACTTATTATGGAAAACACATGTGAGCAGAAGGTAGTGGGACCCACCTGCTAGAATATTGTGCCCAGTGCAATATCCTATCCTTTGCTGTTGGAAGTAGTTTGAAAGAACATTTTCAACTTTTCCGCACTGCTAGCCAGTTTTAAAAGGAGATTGCTAGTGGTGTTATAATAGCTGCTTTCTTTTATTTGTGATATCTGCTTTTCTGTATGTGTTTTCCTGATGTTTTTGCAGAAGAAGTTATTTCCTTGACCTTCACCTGGTTTGGGGAAAAGGTTTGCATTTTAAGTTTTCATTGTAGTTTTGTTCTAGTGTTTAAAGAACAAAAATGAGACTGTTGTCTCTCTGGAGGATGTTTAATGTATGAGCTGTGAGCCAGATGCAGACTGTAAAACTCTACAGCTGAGACTCCTTGGAAGCAGCTGTAGTCACCTATCATTGGAGACTTCAGATCCCTGTGTACAGTGAAGCCAAACCTCTGGGATCAAGGGAGAATATTTAATGCTCTGACCCAGGACCTCCTTGGTGGTCATGCCTATCTTTAAAGCATAGATTGTTATCCATTTCATTTTACACAAAATAATTTTTCCCTCCAGGACTCCTGGCCAGGGAAGACTTACATGAGATACCACAGCCTCCTACACATAAAAGTTATGAGACAGGAAAATCTTTCCTCAAATAAATGCAGCATAGAAATACTCTTGAATACACAGGTTTACTAGTGTTGTTGCTTTCCATTTTGCATAGACTGAAATTAGGTTTTGTTCCTATGTTAGTCCTATGATCCATGAAAGAGATAAACCTGCTGCAATATTGCTGGAAAATTCCCAGCCACGCAAGCACATCCAAATGACAGACAAATCCAGCAAGCTCCTGAGTCCAGAGTCCAGAGCTCTCAAGATGCAGGAATTCATCACCACCCCAGCTAGAGGCCAGATACACATATTACATCTGCTCAGGAATGGATAAGAAGCATGATGGGGCTGTGCTAGGTTCTGTGTGAGGGTGGGTTTTTTAAGAAAACAAGAACAAGAAGTAGAAGGAAATGTAAAGCACAAAGAAAGAGAATGAAGTCACCCAGAGGCAAAAAAGCATTGGTAGGACAGTCCTCAGTTTTTGGGTCAACAAAATTGGGCCTGTTTTATCCCATGTGACCCTGCAGGACTTTCGTAAAGGCCTTGGAAATAAAAAGGACTATAGTGAAGACATCCGTGTCCATCATCACCATTGTGATACTCTGCATTTTTTGTTACCAGTTAACATTGAAACTCCATGTCAAGACACAAAGTTAACTTATGATGGGTTCAGTCTTATCATAGTTTCAGAAGTCTGCAATAACCACTAGATACAGTAAAAATTTATTTCTTCATTCAGAATACTTTTGTACATGTTACAGATGTGTAAGTGTTACAAGGAGTCATGACTTGCTTTTAAGTTGAAGCACTGATGCCATCTCCATTCACAGCTCTTTTCAAGGATTAGTGACATAAAATAACATCCTATGTTAGTCCATAGGTCATTTCAAAGAACTATGCTATATAGAAATGGAAATGAGTGAGCTTTGGGGTTCTGCTTCATTTAGGTACTTTTGCCGTAAGTCTTGCCAATTTTTATTATTGCAGCAGAGAACTGTTTCTGTGTTCATGTAAATGTTAAGAGAGTATCAATGTTGAAAACTGTTTTATTGCATTAGACAAATGTTACCAAATAGATTTCATACATAAATCAGAGGCTGAGCTAAATATAAAAATTAACAAATTTTGTTTAGATAAATGTGATCATGTTTCGGCTTACTACAAAGAGCTATCCTTTTTCTTAAATAATTGTTTGCACTGGCACAATGTGTTCAGGACAGGATCTATCACTATATCTAAGTCATCTGTTAACTTCATCCACTGTTGCAGATGTTTAGAGTTCCCTATCCTATATTAAGTGAAAAATGGATACTAAAGCCACAGGGTGACCTGAACTGACCTAACATTTGATTGCCTTCATCCCAATTCGTGGGTGAGAGCTGGTGTTGACTTCCAAATTCTTCTGCCCAGCTTGTAATTGATTTCCATTTGACCTGCAATGTTTAATTTTCTTCACCAGTGAGCTTCTAGATCATCTTTGTTGTTTGTTTGTGAGTGGGTGAGGTCAGTGCACCACGTGCAGGCCTGGGCCCACAGAAGGTCACAGGCAACTGTCACCTACTGAGGGACCACCAAGGTCCATTTGGATGCAGAAACAAACCTTTCATCCATGAGCACTAGGAACCACCATAAAATGCAAAAGATGTCAAAATGAAAAAAAAATCCTAATAAAAACTAACAAATTTGTCTTCACTATTTTATTTGAAAAGCATTTTTGAAAGTGCAGACATTTCTGTTTTTAGAAAGAAATCTGGCAGGATATTATGTTGATGATGGTGACATGTTTATGTTGGTGATATCTCAGCTCTGGTGTCCATGTGTGTCCTTAAATAATGGCACAAATACAGTAATAAAACCAGATATGATTACACCATTAATAGGTACCCTAGGAATAATAGATGTCTGAGAAAACATAATAGTGTGCTTCCAGGAGTCTGTTCTATCACCTACATTGTTCTCTCCAGTGCATGCATAGTTGAAGGTTCATTCATATGGCCAAGCTAAAATTCAAAGCGAAATTATCTCAGTCCATCAGGCAACTCTCCCAGGGGTATGACACTGTCAGAAACCCAAAGAAATCCTCTAAACTCCAATTCAGACGTGATCTTTTTTTTTTTTAATGTGTGTGTGTAAATGCAAACATGGCCATCTCTTATTTTGCTTAATCCTGTTGATAGAAGAAATACTTCTGTTTCCAAACAAGTGTTTCAAAGCTGGTCGTATCCTGCAGGAAGATGTAGTTGCTGGATGGCGTGGAGCATCACCGCTATTTACATGAAGGTGCTTCCTGTTAGCATGGTATTCTCCATTCCCTGGCCTCTAGTTTGTCTTGTGCATGTGGCTAATGACTCTATAAACAGGAAGGACACTTGAAAGATCATCTAAATAAACCCTGGTGTCTACAATTCCCTGGTAGGTTAATGAGGAAGAAGTTGGCCAAATAGAGAAAATTGTTATATGCAAGGCGGTGGATCTTATGAAACTAAAAGTGTCTCTATGTGGCACCTCCACAGTGACTAAAACCACTCTAGGAGTAAAACTTTAAACAAAAGAAAAATCTAAACTGGGCTGTTACGTGTGCTTTTCTCACAAACAGAAGCATACACATATGTTCAGTTCCCATGTGGCCTCAGGTAAAGGCACAGGGGATTATCTTGCAATACATTTGCAATTAAGTGCTGTGCCACTCTTGCTCTCTTGTCATCTGGCTTTATGTCTCCTTCTGTTGACTTTAAACCTCCAAGATGCCCAAAGCAGGCAGCGTGATCAGGTGGTGGGCACATCATAAGGAAATGTTAAACATTATCTAATTTAACATGGACAGTAAAGCTGATGAAAATTTTGTATCAATTGTCAAAACTCCCAGAGACTCTTGTTCTTTGTATTAAGTTCTATTTTCTAACACAGAAATTGTTCAAATAAACAATGCCATTTTACTTTAGTTCTCAGATGGGTCTTTATTCCGTCCAGATGTTACTGCTCATACTCTTGTCTTCACTTAGAGCAACACTTTGTAGAATACCCAATCTTTAAGTCACTTTTACTTTAATTCACCGCTATATTTTTAAATGACTGTGTTTGACATAAACCACTGTCTGGTTTCACAACTGTTGTGTCTCCACCTTTGGCAAAGTGTTCACTTATTTGTTCCATCCGTATTTAATGGAATTGCTGGAAGCACTTAAAATCCATTAATATACTACAAATTTCAAGCACAAATCATATTTGGTGAATTAGTGCAATCAGGGAGACTGAATAACTTCCACTCATAAGAAATCAAGTCCATTGCAAATGTGTAAGTATGGTTTTCAAAAAGATTAAATATTTTCCACAAATATTGGGAGTTAAATCTATGTTTTGCAATATTTATCCACTTTTTTTCCTCTCTCTCTTTTTTATTTGTTTGTTTTGTTGGTTTTGTTTGTTTTGTTTTTATTCTAGGGACTTTATGCATTTAATTTGTTGTCACTAATTGTCAGCAGCAAATGCATCTATACACACTATATTGAGTAATTATAATGCTTTTTGTGTGTACTCTTGCATATGTATTATTCCTATGCATTCCACATAATAAAATATTCCTTGGGGACTAGATCATCTTCTTGCTTATGTCTCTTGCTGATTTCCATGTTGATGTGCCAGACAAATATAGTTTCTTGGCTGTAGCCAACCAAAGGAAAACTAACTAACGTCACCTCACAGCCAGTGCAGAAAGTTAGCTGTTCAAAATGAAACTCGTTTAAAATGAACTCAAAGTTTTCAGTTAGGGTCTTCAAATGCATTTTTTGAGGAGTGAAATGATTTAAGAATGTAGATTCTTGAATCAGACAAAATCAACAAATTTAAATCATCAGGAAGGTTTGGACTAAAATGCTTTGGAAGCCCATTTTAAATTTATGAAAATCGTAATATTACCATGAAAACATGTCGTACTTCTCAAAAATAATACAAGCACTTAAAAGAGAAACTGAATATTTGGAAACCCTACTTAACACACCAAAGTCACAGTAGGCTTGCTTAACCCATGTTAAGCAAGGGGAATGCCTTGGTGGCACTAAATGCACCAGCACACTGCCCATTAGGACTACTGCAGCAGTCTCCTAATGCATCCTATAGCTCTGACCAAAATCCAACCCTGATTATATTAGAAGGGCTGTCTTGGAGTTTCTCCCAGGTAGCCAAGATAGGAATTTATTCTGGTATGTTCAGTTCTCTCAGTCTTATTGCTGGTTTTGGGGGAGGTGAAAGAAATGGCTATATGGTCTGCCTCAACCATACACTTACCCTGCATCACTGAGACTTTCCATCCCATCTTAACAGCCTTAACATATTAGCACATCTTTCCACTCACCATTTTTTCCCAAAGATAAGAAATAATACTGAAACCAAATATGACAGCTGTAGCTACCTCAAACATACGCTCTGCTTTGCATGTTCCCTTTCTTTCTTCCTTCCAACATGCAGCCTGCACAGCATTTTGCTGTCGAAAAATTTTGTCCTTCTATTATCTTTGCTCACTTTCCCTCCATTTTCCCCTTCTCTTATGCCTCTTTCCTAGGAGAAAATTACTTGCTGGAAAACTGAATGCCTTTGGATTTGTGCTGGAAAGAAGTCAATTGCTGCAGGTGTCCAAACTTGCCAGAACCCGATACTTCCTTACAAACCAGAGTGGGAAAGCAGTTTCATATTTCACCTTTTCTGCTGTTGCAATAGTCTCATGCAAGTGGTGGCTGTTTTCAACACAAAAAGTATCCAGAGAACTCCCAGCATCTCTTGCTGCTGTTTGCTTTGTGCTAAGGAGCACTATTGCCACAGTCCACTTGAATCAGCTTCAACTGCAGCACAAGGAGAAGCTCAAGCTCCTTCTTGAAGCTTACCCCCGGCTCCTCTCAGCCATCACTGCAGAGCCACATCATGCAACTATAACATCACAAGTCATACACAGTCCATACAGATCTTATCCTGTTCCAATAAATTGTGCTTCTCAGTCTCTCAATTGGTCTTCAAGCCCCTTTCTCTCTTTGGAGACTGAGTGGACCAGAAAGAAGCCAACTATCCAGAGCTCAGGGCTCCCTTAAGAAAGATCAAGTTTCCAGAGAGGAATATGATTACAAGCTGCATTCAGGCAACACAGTGTTAGGTATCTGCTCTCAGGCCAGCATGGAACAGAGGAACAGCCCCATCTTTATCCCAGCAGCTTTATACCATCTTGGCTTCTCCAGTGAGTTTTTCTTGATTTATGCTGATGTAAAAGAGAGAGAGGATAAAAAGAGATGTGTCAGGGCTACAGGGTTTTGTAGTTGACACAGCTAAGAAGCAAAAAGGAAGAAATCCTTCAAAAATCTTTCTCTTACAACGTGCAGAGGAAGACTGAGTAAGAGGATTTGATGGCACTGAATTACTGTCAGGGAGAGAGTCAAGTACGCACCAGTAGAAACAGGTATTTTCATAGCTGTTCTGATAGACAAGACTCAGTTTTAATGATTGGCCCAGATCTTGAGTTTTGGTTTGTCCCATGTCATGTTCAGCTCATCTGTCGGAGAGCAGCAGACAGTATTATTATTATCAAAAGAAAATAATTAGCTAAGAATTCAAGCTGAAAGATGTGATCTGCCATAATAAGAAAAGAATTAATTTTTTTTCTTCTGAATTTTCCCAAAAATGTGAAAGCTGGGCTGCCTCCAAATAAAAAAAATAAATGAGACTCAAATCTGCATTATGTTAGCAGGAACACCTGCAGTTAATTACAGCTAGATAAAGGGATGACATGTCTTTGGGTCCAAATCATCTGTCTTTGAGGCCCATGTCTGTTGCAAACCACACAAAAGGAAGATTTCGGCTCTGATTTATTCTGTGATAGGCAATGGATGGCACTCATGCCCTTCCACTCCTCATTCTTCCTGTGTGCTCCCATACTAAACCCCTTGGTACTACAGGAGTTGCCTTACCTTCATAATATAATGAATTTAGGTGGGAGTGAACTGCATGACTAAATTAAAATGTTTCCCCCAGCAAATAATGTGTTGGGGCTCAGGTATTCATTTCTATTGCCAAGGCTTCTTTCCTGCAGGAAACGCTTTTTTTTACCAAAGCAAGGAACACAGTTCTTCCCTTGGCCACTAGTGTCAGCATTAGATGCATATTAAAGTTTTATAGGAGCCAGAAAAGATATTTTCTCTAATATCAAACTGCTCCTTAGAGATTTTCCCTTTCAGACAAATCTACTTTCCTGACTCACATTAGAGATGAGACAACACCAAGACTGGCCTTACAGCACATTTTAAAAGGAAACTCTTTTTTTAGGGTGGCAGAAAGCTTCAGGGTTTTATATCTGATGGACCTTAGCTTGCTGGTAACTGTTGTGCATGCACACCAGACTTGATTGCTGCATTACTTGCCAGAAGCATGTTACCCAACTAAAGCAAAGTATATCACATTGATTGTACACTATCTCTTAATGGTTTCTAAGTGGTGACTTCATCAGGGCTCTGACATACAGTTAGTGGTTCATGCAGACAAAATAACATTATGCAGAACTTCCTTTGTTCTAAAGCCTGTTTTTCATGTAGAGGAGGGATCCAAAGCTTATCCCAGTCTAGGTCCTTTTGATTAAACACAATGTAATTCTATTTTTCCGCTGGGTGCCAACAACAATCACCGTATCTATCAGTTCAGCCACATAGCTGTCAAATTTAGATGCTGCATTTACTTTTCTAAAGCCATTATTGACCAGATTTGTTCACCTAATTTCAGTGTAGTTACAAGACAGGGCCATACTATGGACTTCTTGTACTACTGTCACATCTAATTTAATCATTTTCTGCTAAGTTAAAGTCTAATCTGCCAGACTTTTGACAAATCAGAAAACCATTTCACTCTTCCTTTAACATCTAATCTCTAAAACAAGGGTTTGTGAACAGACAGGTTCTCTGAGTGATCCACTCCATTTCTGATGTAACAGAGGGAAAAAAAATATATGAGCCTGTGTCTTGCAGACAGCAGTGTGAGAGCTGTGACCATATGCAAAGAGCCAAAAAGCTGAAGGGGAAATCCAAATGCTACCAAATCACATAAGTATTTAAATATGCTGGTTTTATTCATAGTCAAGCCCTTCCCTGTCACCGGCTGCATCTCCACAGCCCAAGGCAGATTGCTGCCAGGAAGTTTTCTTGAGGGGCATAGCACCCCACAGAAGAACCTTGCTGCCAAGAACAGTTTCTTTATTTTACTGTTTAAGTGTTGTTTAACGTCTTCTGCTAATGTGCCTGAAAGTCTGGAGCTGGCTTGCACCCAGTCATGTAGCCATATGTTTTGTGTCTTTAAACTCTCCAAAGCTCTGTTCTCTCCATTTTTCAGTATTTGTACCCTTGCTCCTATACCCACTTTGCTGCCCTGTCCTGCCCAGCCCCTCAGTGAACAGCAAAAAGGTCATGATATGACTCCAGGGCCCCTGAAATCACAGTAAAGAGAGGCAGTCCAGCATTCTTGTAGCATATGCTGGTAATTCACTGCTCCTCCTTTGGGCACGCGAAACCAGGCAAGTTCCACAAATGTCTTAGTGCCCTAGAAGAGGACAGTGAGAGGTGGTAGCAATGGGTTTGACAGGAGGTTTTAAAGAGACTGAGGGTCAGCACGAGGAACTGGGTTTAGCTGTGGAGGAAAAACGCAGAGATGTGCGGGTTGTGCAGAGAGGTATGCTGGGAAAATGCTCTGAGCATCAGCCCTAAGCGGACATGAAACTCAGCAATCTTCACAGCTTGATGAATGTCTGCCATTTTGACAGGAAATGCCAAATCCCTTGAATTAATTATGTCTCTAATGTTTTCCTGCTGGAGAGAGCACTTTGTCTCATTTGAAATAATGAAGCTTGGACAAACAAACAAGAACTGAAAAGGCTAAAGTCATTGCTGTTAATCAATCTTCAATGAAATTAATGGATATTTCCCCTCCCTCTGCCCATTCTCTCTGCTCCAATTTACCTCTACAGAACATAGCCCATATTTCAAAGGATATTGCTGTAGCTTCTCCACAAAGAGTTGTTAAAAAACAAAAGAAACTGGGAATTCAACAGCAATAGTCAATAGATGTGAAGTGGTGAGTTTAAGGTGCCTTAGAAAGCTGCACCAAATAAGCAAGCAAGGCTGCTGCTGGGGAAGTGCTGTCAAAGTGGTACCACACAGAGATGAGCAAATTATGGTGATAATCCCAAACTGGCCTCTAAGGGGCAGTAATGTTGGAGCAAATTAGAGCATTCAAACAGAAAATCAATCAATAAATGAATTATTACTCAGAGATAGGCTTTTATGGGAGAATCATGAAAAAGGTCAGAAAAAAGCACAGAATATCAGTAATAGCAAAAGTCAAAATGATTCACTGCCATTCAGAAACACTGGAAAAGAAAACATTCATCAGAAATTATTGTCCTCAGATTCCCTAAAGGGAAAGGATATCTAGATTAGACACGCTTCATGAAGGAATTATCAAATGGGCCTTCAGATGAAGCACTGATATGTTCTTTAAAGGCAGAACTTCCAGTGCAAAGAATGAACATTGGCCCTAGTGTTGGGACTGTCTATTTTATAGACAGCAGGGAGAAAATAACATTGCTGAAATCCTTAGCTATTATTTAACAAAACTGAGCTTAGCTGTGCAGAGTGATCAGTAAAGCCTGAAAACATCTAGAATTTTGGTGAGAGAATGAACTGACTCCAAGCCCACTGAGAGATACTACTCCCTCCCAAATTGCAGCTGATTTATAGAAGTGAGTTGTTTTGCCTCAGACAAAGTACCTACTACTAAGCTACTGGGCAGACTAGAAGCATTTTAAAGGATTGCCTTTTGAGAATTATCAATATCGAGATATAAAACAGCGTTTAAATCTAATAAATCAAGTCTTCTGTTGAGGTGATTTTTCAAAGCGCTATTTTGGCTGTGTTCTTGATAGCTGTATTTTTACTTTTCTTTCTGTTTCAAAATACTTTTCAAAGTCTGGTTCAAAATGAGTTTTTGATTTAAAAGAGCCTGTTTACGTAAGTGCATGTAGGTATACAGAATGTTTTACCTTTAACAGCTATTTGCACTGATCCACAAATTCCAGAGCAAGACAGTTCTTCATTCAAGTAGCATCCATATTCCCACAGTAAAATTTCTTTGCTAGCTCCCAGGCAATATTCACTTTTCCAGCAGAGGGGAAAAATGACACAGAACAAATAAGGAAATCCCCTTTTCTTTTATCTGTCCCCAGCTTCATAGGAGAATCTGAGGAAATTGTACCCAGACTGGGATCTGTTTGGGCAGCTTGGCTCTCTCCCATTGAATGCACATGGGTTTCTTTCTGCTGGAAGCAAGGTACACACCTGGATTTCTCCTCAAGACAATCATGGTGGGCTCAGACTCCCAGAAATGCCACATTGCTTTCCTCCTTTAAGTGCAATTGCATGTTATAGCAGCAGATGTCAGTTCCCATCTGGAGAGTGACAGCAAGTCTGCTTGATTTTCCTGCTGGAGGAATAGCAGTTGTAAGATTTTAAGGTACTACAAGAGAAGAAAACTAGAGTGATGCCTGGCTCTGCTGAAAATTACTCTGTAGGAAAGCTGACTGTGATGTTTCCCAGAAAAACTAACTCGAATTGCTCTTCTGAAAGATGCTTTCAGCACAAAAACTGGCATTTGGGCAAAGCCCAGCTTTGCCCAGGAGACTCTCTGCCCTCGTTCTATCAAAACAGCAGGTAGGTTTTTCAAAATCCATATTGTATAAACACAGACGTATGTTTCAACATGCTCAGTTTGTTTATTCATCTGTATTCACAGATACCACCAGCCAGCCAACCACTGGGCTTGTGTTTGTGCTGCCTGATTTACAAACACCGATCAGCTACTTGCACAGGACACAAAGACAGGGCCATAGACTTCATTCTGATATCTGTTTAGGATATTAATGTTCATTAATAATGCTAGTGTTCAGAGGAAAATTTATTCAGTGTAGATATTTACTTTTAGGTTATTTCCTAGAACTAAGCACCAGAGCAAAGGAAGGAAAGTGAAAAGTCCAAAGACAAAAAGAAGTCCAGACAGTTCCTTTTTCCCACAAAATAAAACTGTCCATAACCTCGGGGTATTGAATAGGCATTTGTAAAATCAGTGAAGAAATAGTTATCGATAATGACCTCATTAGTGTTCAGGTCTCACACTCTTAATGTAAACCCACTGATTTCTAGAGTTCAGAGAATCCTTTGTGCATAATGACATCCATTCATTCACTCAAGATTCATTTTGCAATTAGGAGATTTGTTCTTCTCCTGCTTTGTAAAAAGAAATCTGAGATCTCTCAGAAACCGAGGGCTGACAAACTGTATTAATTATAGTAGTGAGTCTCTCAGACCAAGCCCTGCCAAAGGCCAGCAAAGTGGGTAAAATACTCCAGAAGCATAAAATAACATTTTCTGCAGTCAGACACTGCCCTTTCATCATAAATCTCAAAGATCCTGTAATCTTTGAGATGTATTACTTTCACAAAAAATAGAAATATAGTTGTTTACTCAACTTCTCAGAAAATGATGTGTGTGTATAGAGACAATTTTTACCAAGAACTTCCTGCAAAATATCTTTTGGATTGCTTTTCCTCTAGTATTCCTAAATTATTGCAAATGCAGCAGCCTGTCAATTACAATTACTGAGAGTAAAAGATGACCAGCAGGTCACTGTTCCCAGATATCCCAAACATGTCAACTTTCATTATTGTATTTTAATATCATCCCTTCTACAATTGCTATTTGCATTCTACCACACACTGGCCTGTTGCTTTTTTGGGGTGAAATTGCTAGTTATTGAGCAGCACTCATTTATATCTAGGCATGAAAACACATTCTTGAAAGCAGTAAGGTGACTGGTAAAAGCTATGGTTTGAGTTGAAGCATAATTGAATGTCTAAACTGAATTTAGATTT
The DNA here is from genome assembly GCF_001604755.1 of Lepidothrix coronata. NCBI lineage: Eukaryota > Metazoa > Chordata > Aves > Passeriformes > Pipridae > Lepidothrix > Lepidothrix coronata. Next base: position 6,688,543 of record NW_016690180.1, on the reverse strand, counting down.
GTTGTCTCTTGTTTCCCAAAGCCTTGATCTCCCCTTTCCCTCCCAGCTCTTCTGAGATTTTTGGATCCTGTGCCAGAACCTGACATTGCATTGTTGTGTTGTTACAAATTGGTACAGAAAGCATAAGTATTTTGGTCCTTGATTTTGGGAGAGTTTTCACAAAAAGATTATTCTTTCAGTAAGTGTGAATCCATGTGCCCAGTGATGACCTCTTATTGCAGCTGCCATGTGTCTTAGGGAGAACAGGAGTCAAGAAAGGCAAATTTCTGTCCTTTCTCTCTCCCAGAGCTCCCTGACTTGGAGGTTTGCCAGGATCCACAGCTGGGGTCAGATAGGGAGAGCAACTGAGGTCCAAGGTCAAACTGCAGGGCTAGTGGGAGATGTTTGCTGGGGCCTGGAGGGGAGAGGAGATGGGAAATGTTATAAGCTCAGAGAATGGGGATCTCAACAGAAAAATGCACTGAGGGCAAGGAGACGAATGAACATGGGCTCTCAAAGAACAGGGGAGTTTTCTTTTTTCTGCAGAAGTCAGACCTCATTTCTCTATCAAGATATACAAACATAAGATAGAAAAAGTAGAGAAAAGTACATTTACAGATTGCAAGCAAATTGAATTAGGGAATACCATGCAAATTAATTCTCCAAAGCCAGCAACTCTCCAAAAATCACCAGAATTCAGTCTATCTTTGTTAACAGTTATCACATGGGAAACCTTCCTGTCCAGTTTCTAAAATGTTATTCTATAGGAAAAAAAAATGCATCCAGTGGGTTTTTGTAGTTTCTGTTGTTTTATACCGGACCAGGCTGTGACAACACCCTGTGTCTGCATTTACCATTGGCCAGCTTTGAGGGAATGCAGGTAAGCTGTTCCTTTCCTACCTCTGAATGGGAAAGCTGACAAAAGAAGGCTCTGAACTGGGGAGAAAAGTTTCAGATATCTTCTGTAGCAGGAGAAGTGTCAGGCTAGAATGCATAAGAGCCATTTCCAATAAAAAGTGTGCCAGGAAGGGTAAACAGAAAGGTTCTTTAGATTGCAGCGAGGCTTTAATTGATAACACAGTTAACAAAGAGACAACTCCACAGGGATGCTCAGATGCAATCAAGATGGGCTTCTTACAAAGTTAAGTCAACATGGCACAGAAAAAAGCAGCCCCCAAGCCCTGAGGCCGAGGCCATTCCAGGCCACTGCACTCACTGCAGGGAACCTTTTTGCAGTGGCATTTTGCCATGTGTCAGCCCTTTGTTTCACCATCTTCCAGTAGCCTTCTGTGCTCCTCAGTTGCACAGCCTGGACATCGACCTACAGCAGTGTTTGCTAAGCAAAGGCCAGTAGTGGGAATGGCAGTCAGAATGGCTGCTGGACAAGCGTGGATACAGGTAAAGTGTTTGGGACCTGAGAGAGGTGCTGTGATCAAAACCCAGAGAATCCAAAGGAATCCACTGCAAGGCAAAGGTTGAGACACAAGGCAGCATCCCAAAGCAGGACCTGTTCCCTGCTGAGTAAGGCCCAGAGACCTGACCAAGAGAAGGAAGCAATACTAAAAGACAGAAGGCAGAAAAAAGGACATGTGAGCACAAGACTCAGCACACACTGGGCAAGGCATCACCTCTGGCACCTACATCTAGTAAACTGGGGTAGCTTGGGCTGTCAGAGTAGGGTGCTGCACTGTGTAGTGCATTACTGCATGCAGCCTCTCAGAGGACAGAGTGGTGGCTACCTGCACCTTGATTATCTGAGGGAGGTGAGAGGGGAGAACTGGACCTTATACACACTTCTGGGAAGTGCAGTTGCTGTTATGAAATAATGTTGTTCTTCTTGAGCAACAATATAATCCCCTATTTGCTACAAGGCATGATGTTTAAACCCTGGCAGTAACAAGAGCTGTGCTTAGCACACTGCTGCCTGTTTAGCTTTGAGCTAAGAGTGAACAAGGAGCAATTATCAAAAAAAAAAAACTTTGAAGCCTCTTTTTTTCCACCCATTGCCCCATATGGAGCAGTCCTGCATGTGCAGGGCAGTTGCAAGTGTGCCCTCTGTTTGCACAGCTGTGAGCCCTGCAGTTTTGTGCTCCCACAGAAAGATTTGCCTCACATAAACAAACAAACAACATACCTTTCGTATGTTATTAAGGAAGAAAAGCAATTTTGTTTACTTTTAAAAAATGAGTTGGATTTCTTTACTACTTTCTTCTTACATGATTGGATAGAGAGGCTGAAAAAAAATAATTTTCCAACGAAGAAATCCCGGTTTCTCCTATTATTTTGAAGGTATTTTCCTACAGGCAGTCTCTCCCATATTAATGGTTTTCCTTTGTGTCTACAGCTGGTGCCCCAGCCCATATCTCTCCTTCTCTGAGTTTTGCAATGAGTCAACACCAGGAGGTGGCTCAGGCATGACTGTAAGCTTGGTTGATATCTGAGCTGTGTTACTGAAAGCTGCTCCAGAAAAAGAAGGCGCAGAAGAGCAGGTCCTCTGAGCCCTTACGTAACAAGTAAAATCACACATTCTGCACTCCTAAAAGCACATGGGAGATGAGCCTCTCAGATGTGTCAAAACAAACAACCTTGCCATCAGTCTTTTCCTGCAAGACTCGTACAACAGCCCGTTTGCCACGCATCTCTAAAGTGCGATTCTCCTGATATTATAAAATCATCTGAGCTAAAACACAGGAAAGTCAGACAAAATATTACAGGCAGTAACACTCCTCCTCTTTCCTTATTTTTGCGAAACAAGCATGTTTTATGAATACGGACATTTTGCAGCAGTACAAGTGAAGCTGCAATTCCCCCTCTGCACTAGGCAATAGGAAATTCTGGACTGCTTTTCCTCTAAGAGCAAGGTAATAACACAATACGAAGGACAAAAATGTGGTTGAGTTAGAAAACACTTTCAATTTGGAGTTAAATGAAACATGAAGCAAAACTAGCATTCAAGACACCTCCTGAATCATTCACTCTTCTGTCTTTATGGCTGAGGAGAGCAGCACAAAGCCAGCTCCAGCAGCTTCAGTATATCCTTTTGTACAGCCCATCTGCACAAGACCAGCTCTGCCACTCAGCGTGGAGAGAGAAGGTCGCAGCCCCCCTGTTACCTGCCCCGCTCCTCCTGCTGTTGCTCTCAGCTGAGGCCTTCCAGGGGACTGTTAGTCTGTTCAGCCTTTTTGCCTGAGCCTAGAAACTTCTTGTGTCCTCGTTTCCCTGTATAGTATTGCCTTGCTGTATCTGAACTCGGCTGGCTCTGTGGCAAGTCTCTTCTCCCTGCACACACCACAGGCATTTTACCAAATCTCTGTGCACTGATAGCTGATAGATTCTTGCCTTTGAGTTTTACAATGTCAAAAAGTACAGCGCAGAGCCTCCTGCACTGTGTAACCAGAGGCACATATTTTGGCAGAGGAGAGGAAGTGCGAACAGCAAAAACCTGGCCCCACTTCATGAAGATGGTACCAGGATGCTGTTTCTCGTTGACACGTGAGAACTGCAAATGGCAGCACAGGTCCTTGTCCACATCTCTGCATCCCTCCTACTGCAAAATCACCTGGAAAACTCAACGAGTGTAAGAATTGTAAAAGCCTGAAGGAACGGGAAGAGAAATGCCCCCTATCTGGTGTTTTGTTCAGTGGAAAACCCAGAGGGAGAAAATATCTATTTACACGGCATGGATCTGACCAAGGACTTGCAGCCCAAGCACCATCTGCTCTCTCTATTGCTGTGTGCTTTGGGACCTGGTTGACCATTCCTCTCCTGACCAAGCTTTGTGCCCATGGGTGGAGGCTCCTCATCTATGTCCAGTGCTATGAGGTCCCTGCACAAGGAGGTTCTGCACAATCCCTGGGCAGCAACAGGGAAGGGGACCAGGGTACACCTCTTCCCCGCTGTACCCTCCATGTCCCATGGGATTGCCACACCATATCTGATTATTTTCCTTTGGAAAAGGGATGTCATTTTCAATGTTGAGTCTTACACTGTGATGCAGAATATGGTATTTGCCAAGCCCAGACACAGCAGAGTCTTACTGATCCTTTTTCTTTGCTTGCACTCCAGGACACGAGACACATCACCTTGATGCATCATCCTGCAGGTGAGAACACCCCAAAATAGCAGTGGTCTCTATTGTGGGGTTTGCTGGTGTGTAAGAGGGCTAGCACAAGGTTTGTACAGGGAATGCATGCAGGAAACAGAGCAGCCTTTGGACTGCAGGTGAAAACAGGGCCTGTTTTAACAGGATACAGAGAAGCACAACAAATCACTAAGTGTAGTTTTATGGGCTTGTGTGCTTTATTGCGTCATTTTTTCCTAAGCTCCTATCTTCAGATGTTGGCAGCAAGTGACAAGCTTGCTAGCCAGGTATAAAGAGACAACTGTGTGAGTACCACTGTGCTGTGTAAATCTAACCTCTTGATCATCTTTAAAGTGAAATGACAAGGGAGCTCAGATATGGGGGCAGAAAGGTCCAGGGTAGAAGGGCCAACATAGGAAATAAGAAATGTCAGCGGCTCAGTGGAGGACACTAACAATTTTGAGTGTTTTCCTTTGGAACCAGTGAAATGAAGGATAGGAGTGATGACAAACAGAGATAAGGAGAACCTATCAACATTCCTTGTAAAGCATATGGCCCTGTAAATGAGAGTTCACTGGCTGATAGCATCCATTATTGTACATTCTGGATACTGTGGGACTTTTCAGCAGATGCTGCTGAAGCTGTCTCGCCTACCCTGTGTTTTATTATATGGATTACAGCCTTCAAATTTGTGAGCTGGCTTTCTTTAGATTAAAAAAAAAAAAAAAAAAAAAAAGATGGCTGTCTGAACTGGTTTTGAGCTGACTTATGACTAGCATGACCCCCTGAGGGCTTCAGCCAGAGCATCCTGACATTTATTTACTTCTGAATATCTCCCCAGATTGTTTAAGACCAAACAAGTATGGAAAAACTGAAAAAGTACCACACTGGAAATCAACATCACAGTACTTTGAAATCTGTGTAACACTACAAAAATTCCTTTGCTGTTAGCCATAGTTTGCAGGAAAATATGCAGCAAAGCCTGGCAGGGGCTGGGGGTCTCCACCCTGCACTCTTTTCCCCCTACCTTTCTGTCTGTTGACACTAAGTTCAAAGGCAGGTCTCTCGGAGACCTGTTTTGTCAGATGGAGTGGGTGTCTGCTCAGAGAGGTGGTTGCTAACTGGTGCCTTAGCCTCATGCACAGCATCATGGAGTACTCTGGAAAGAGACAGTGCAGTCTTGTACTCCTTATTTATTTATACGGTAGCTCATGGAGATTTAAATTAAAAAAGAAAGTGTGTGGAGCCCAGAGCACAATGCCACCAAAACTGTTCTGGCACCAACAAAAACTGAGTAGTTAAGCCTGATGGATTCTGGATTTCTGTGTGAAGGTCAGCTAAAAAAGCCTCTTCCCCCCCACCCCTTCCTTTTTTTTCAGTAGGCACCTGTTCTAATTTTGTTATCGTTTTTCACTTGATTTATCAACAGGTTAGTATCACAGCCTGTACAAAACAGAAGCCAGCAGTCTGACAACGTGCTAGGTCACTTTCAAAATAAATATGGTATCTGTTGAAGTAAAACTGAGTTTGCTTAGAGAAAGCCATCTTTCCCAGATATTATTTGCCTTTTCCAGGAGGTAGTAATTAAGGTTTGGAGTCGCCATGCCCTGTTGGAGCTGAGATGTAGTCACACAGACACCGAGAGGCGAAGACAGGACATGAAGAGGACAGGTAGATGGGGTCCAGCAAGGATGCCCATCTCCCCTGACCACCTCTGATAGGGATGCACCGCAGCAGCATGTGCCTTCACTGAGGGAAGGAAAAACATCCCATTGCAGATGAAGATTTGCTTCCTCCTTAGAGGACCTAGCCCATTAAAACAACCAGGCTGTTTTCTGTAATTTATTTCTTACCTGCTATAGAACATATCTCCATTATGTTACAGCCCACTTAAGAAACACAAGGGAATTTTGAGGTCTTAATGAGAAAAAATCAAATTAAATGCTTTTAAAATTTTTGAACACAAGTATATCAGGAGGTTCTCTCTATTTTCATTGCAAGGCTGAAGTGCTTTCCTTTCTAGGACAGACTTGCTTTTTGCTACCTCTCCGTACCCTGTGTTTACTAAAGTAAGAATTTTTCTCTTAGTGTACATACAGTTTCCCAGGTTGTGCTCATTTGTCTCCCATCAGTAGAAGAGTCTGTATAACACTTAAGACCAAGATAACAGAACTCACCATGTGATTTGAAAACACTGTGAAAATGCCATCATAAAAATGTGATCATATGATGAAAAGACTGAATAAGATATATAATATGCAGAAAAAAGTCCCACCATGCCTGGTCTTATTGAAAAAACAAGAAATCTGAAATTGCTGAAGTAGCCTTTTCGAATAAGGCAACAAAATTAGCTTTTCATTGAATCATCAGCTTTTCGTTTAAGTGAAATGTTTCTTTAAGAACAGCAAGAAACCAAGTTGGGTTGAAGATCTGTTTTCCCCTCTTTAATGAATCCCTGTCTCAGACTTTGAAGACCTTTCTGCCCACTGTTTTAAAGCAACATCATTTATCCATTTAGTGGTGTTCACAGTCATTCAACTCTTTCTGCAAAGTCAGTATCCCCACCCTTGATAAGATTGGCAGATTTCAGTCCAAGCTATCATTGTTAAATGTCTTCACAAACATCAGTCTGGCTTAAGCCCAGCCAACCTCATTCTGAAAGTGAGAGTTAAAGAGATTTTTATTTTGACCCCATTTTACTGGTAACTAAAACTGATGAGAAAATATAATCAAAAACATGTTCAGTTAAATATTTTCTAGATATCATGAAAGATGTATCTCCCACTGTGCTTTTAAGAACTTATTTCAGAAGTAGCATTTTAGTACTTTATCAAAAACAGTTGGATGGGTTTGGGTTTTTTTCAGCTGGGTGTTGAATGCCAACGCTTGCTACTCATCTTTTTCCAAACATTTGAATTAAACTGACATAAAGCAGAATACTGCAGATAAACCCTCAATCCAATGTAATTTAACACCAGTTAAATGTAATTTAACACCAGTTCACTCTGGCTTTAACCTGATATTCTTACGTTGCAGCAAACTGGCCGAAACATATAATGGACGACAGAGGGAGCTCTTTTGCTGCATCTTCTCTGAAGAAGTGTGCTTGCTTTCCTTAAAATTCAAGGCTGTTTCCAGGGTTTCGTAACACAGGAAACAGAAGTTATGTGTTCTGCAGAAGATTAAATATTGAGCAACGCTGTTACAAAGAAAAAAAAAAAGAAAAAAAAAAAAACAGGGCAAATAACAAACCACCCACAACAACCCAAAACAACCCAAAAGCAAGCAATCAAGCTCCATTTGTCTTCTCTTAAAAACAGTTACTCTTTTAAAAAGATACCTTTTCATGCTGAGCTGGAGGCCGTTCCTTCTCTCTTTCTCAAGTGTGGAGATTGGGGGGAAAAAAAGGAATCTTTTATGAGGCTTTATTACAAAAAATGAAGAAATATACTGGGCTTTGCTTTTCCTTGATCATCACTGGATTGCCCAACTGAAAGGTTAACAAGTTTCTGCGCCATCACATTGTTGCTTAACTGCACTTCCCAAGCTTTACCTTCCCTGGCCTCAGAACAGCGGGTACACTACACAGTGCAGATCAAATTGCAAGAAGTGGGCAGCCTGACTGGCTAAAGCTGTAGTGCTTCAGCAGTTCTGCTGCCTGGGACTCAGAAGCTCTATATGCTCCTGTGAGTGCGCCACGTCAGCATGTCCCCTTCCTGGACGCCAGCCAGGACCAAGGCTCGGGCTTCAGCAGCATTCCAGTGAGGACAGGACTAGTTCTGGCGATGCTCAGCATCGCTGGCGTGCCAGACCTTGGTTAAAAAACTTCTGGCAAGCATGTGCTGCTGCCTGCCTTTGGGGAGGTGTGACACCACCGCTGCTACCCAAGAGAGGGCAGACCAGGAGCAGCGATGTCCCACGTTTCCCACCTGGTGCCTTTTCAATTCTGAGAAAGATGATAATAAATATAAAGAGTAGAACAAACAAATGAAGGATAGGCAGTGTTGGTAAGCAAGTAGAGGGTTGGGAAGGGTCTGAAGGATCACACATTGGGTTTTCCCAAATCCAGCCACATCACCTGACTGCAGACACAGAGCCCACACTCTGCCGGCTTCAGGCTGGATTGCAGTGAGGAAAGGATCAGTTCTCCTGAAGAGACAGATGCGTGGTCCAAACCCATTGAAACCAGTAAGCATTTTGCTGATGTTCACTACAGCCAGAAGGCCATTTGGGCATGAACTTCATGCTAGATTTTAAGCTGAGACATGTTTGTCTAACAGAGACAGGCGGCAAACCCCACCTTCTGAGGGTGGATAGGAAATTTAAAAACATCACTCAGATTTCAGGGAAACTGCAACAGTTTCCTTGTCGATGTCCATACCTACTTAAACTCCCTCCTCCAAAACAACCCCACCCAGAGATGGCTGCTGTCCCGGGAAGTGTTTTACCTCAGCACAGCTTGCATTTTGAAGAGATGGACTGCAAGCTGTACTCAAATTTCTGTTTTCTTTCACTTTTTTTCCTTTCTTTCCAAAGTGTACCATTTGGTGAATATTTGACTCAAAATCAGCAGACACTTATTCCCCAGAAATGAAAAAGATGTCGAGGTACACTGTAAACAAACCATGTCTTAGCTGGACTCAAACATTAATGATGCTTGTGCATCTGTGTGGCAGAAGTGAACTGGTGAGCATAATCTACTCTATTTTTCTTCCTGTGACATAAACAATGCTCAGATCCCATAAATACAGATCTCTCTCCACTCTCTGACTGGAACTTGGCAGCTCCATTCCTGCGCAGCAAAGTCGGAGCCAGAAGAACCCTGAGGAAGATGTTACTGCTCATGCTTGCAGGGTTGCACTGTTCAGCTGAGGACTGCTTTGTGGCCCATATCCAGGCACACTCCTCTGGGGCATCGGGAGGACAGAAAGAGATGGAGTGAGAGAGAAGCATTTAGTTAAGCATTAAACCACCAAGAGGAACCTACACTTTTGTGTTAGGTTTCTTGAAGGGTGGCGAGGGGCAAGAAGATAGAGATTTCCTCAGATGTAAGGAGACCAAAGGATGAAGAATTAGAAATAAGAAACTACAATAAAAGCAAATTATTTAGGATGGTAGTGGACTGAAGCTGTTGCTTTCACTTAGTCAAGATCCAATGGCTACATTGACTATGCTCCAGGTTGCACTGTACCAAGACCTCAGCCTCAGCAATTTTAAGTGAACAATTCATGTAGTAGCATTTTTGTAATGCTATTTGGACATAGTAGCATGTGGAAGCATCTGAAATGCACTGCTAAAGAAGGCAAGCCTTTCCCTAAAAGCAGCTTTGGGCAAAATAGAAGAAAATTCCAGAGATCTGGCAAAATCAAAACGTGTGTACAGAGAGGTGAGCTGAGCCCAAACCAAACAACCAGGGATCATGAGCACCGATACAAAGGATATGTACCTCATCATGGCTATTCCCAAACAGAGATTTTCCTGTTCCTATTTGAGGTCAGTATGTGTACAAAAACAAACTGACATATGTAACCAATTACAACAAACACAAGGGAAGGGTGTGGGCAGCTACCAAAAGCCAAGAAGTGTAGGATGTCACAAGTGAATGTACAGCCTAGTGGACCCACAGCGTTTTTCCAAGCAAAAGTAAAACCTTTCCTGTGCAGAGACAATGGTAATCTTGGACCATTTCTTAATGTTTGTCAAAGGATTTGGCATTGCATAAAAGGTGAATGAAGTTCCTGCTCCCATAGCTGAACTATTAAGTCTTGTGACATGTTTAGGAGGTCAGTACAATACAGCACAGATTGGTTATTTATCCAGAGCTTCACCACGATCATGGAGCAAAGCTAAATGAAGAGATGAATCCAAAATAGAATACTTGACTTCCTGCAAATTTGGCCCAACTGACTTTGTTATGCAGATTTTAATCACAGTAGTGGATAAGGGTTCCATTCAGATGCAAATGCTTAACTGCACTGTCCTGGAGGGAAGTAGGAGGTGAGGGATCACAGGCGCTTCAGGCTGAGGATGTTTCTGAACTCTGCATCCCTGGACAAACTCTCTAATCGTTAGATCTGTATGTAACAACTATCACCTCCTCCTCAGGCTTGTTCTCATAGGATTTGTACACTGAACACAGAAAAGGAACTTTGTATTCCTGCCTCTTCTGTCAAGTTCCTCCTTTCACCATTTTTAGCCACTTCTTATTCTCCACCTGTTTTATTCTAACATAAGTTGTTCTTATTTTCCACAAGGACAAGCCCTAAGAAATGCCCAAACAGCTGAGCACTAAAAGTACATAGGCTGGTAATGAATGCATTATCCTTCTTATGTACCAGTGGTTGGTGCAAGGGAAGGCAGGTCAAAGGGCAAGGCTTCTTCCACCTCCTCCTTGGACTGCTGCTCTGCAGAACAGACCACCTTCCACAGCCGGGGAAGGAGGAAGGGAGGGAGTGAGATGATGAGGAAGAGTCCTATATCTTGCTGGTTGCACAGCTCCTACTCAGCACAGAACATAGCACAGGTTGTTCTTCAAGATGTTTGGAGTCTGTAGGTGCTGTATTTTCAACTATTTTCATCAATGCTGAAACTGAAAGTCTGGTGTCCTGACTTGTATTTTGTGACTGGTTAAAGCTTATTTACTTCTGGTATTCTTTGCCAGTTCTCTCTGCTGCATAGATTTTCTAATTAACAATGTAGTGCTGCAGTCAGGGCACTCAGAGAAAATGGTTCTTTTCTTTTTCCACTAACCTACTTTGGTGAAACATCAAGAACATTGCTATTTTTGAGACCCCCATGTCTGTCAGGTGTGGTTGGAGCTGGCTGAAGGGTCAGAACCACAGAGAGGCAGAGACTCAGACAGGCAGAGGCTACCCTGCATCTGACTGAAGAGACTAAAAGAGTGCATGGCATGCGTCTGTAAAAAAAAAAAAAAGAAAAAAATCACCACTAACAAAAAAAAATTTAATAAAAAAATGCTTCTCCCTTCTCTATTTCTTGCTCTCTGTCTTCAAAATCAGTTGCAACAAAGGCACTCACTATTGCCCATGAGGTTTCTCATAATCAGGTTTCTGTCTCTGGAAGGCATCACTTTTCCACAGAGCATTGGATGAAATCCAAAGCACAAATTATGAGATCCATATGAGAGAAGCAGATGTTTCCAGGCAATGTTTATGGGGAACAGCAAATCTTTGGGGAGACATTGAATTACATTTTCTTTAAAGCAAATACTTAAATTGTACAATAAATATCCAAAGTATAAAGCATAAGAATAGGGAGGTAGAGACAAAGGTGTAGGTATCTTTGTTAAAAAAGATTAAAAAGCACTTGCATAGATCATGTGCATTTTAGTGACTCAATATATTGGGCATGTGGAGCTCAGAAAGGCCCTCTGATCAGCAAGGCTGCAGTGGGAACCAAGGTGTCTTCAGCCATCCCAAAGCTACAGAAGGCTGCTCCAAGTCCTCAGAGTTGATTGTGCAGACCTCACCACCCCATGCCTGCAACCACTGACCATGATTCCAAGGCCAAAAGGAGAGAAACCGCTTATGACTGGAGCAGCTTATTTTCATTTCAGGGAAATATTGCTTTCTCAGCAGTGCAGGTTTGGTGTAATCAAATGCTACCTCTCAGACAGCCTTTGAAAAACCATCAGGCAGGGTATCTCCTGAACTCTGCTAGGATGGCTTTTTTTCTTTCAGTGTAATGTCTGAGGGCATAAACAGAGCCAAGTGAGGGAAACAGAGTTCCTTGGATCATTTGTTTTGTAGTTCCCATTATTCCCATTGTTTAAAATCAAACTGTACATCAGCATTTTTTGCCAAGGAAGAAATTAACTGCATGGGAGGAACATCCAACTCCTGAAGCACAGTCAACATTTGCCAGCTGAGTAGCAGATGGCTGGCACCCATTTGCACAGTAGCCCTGCAGTCTCGTTTGAGAGGTCATTTTGGCTTAAGAAGCCATTTCTGCCTTGGAGAGCTTATTCTTGTATGTAGATACTCGGCCCACACTTCAAATTATGTATTCATCATTCTCCACTCAGAAAGATCATGTGAAGCACTGGCACAGCTTAATGGAAGAAAAGTCTTTGATGTGCTGCACTTGAGTCTTCATTTTCTACACTACTAACTGAATGCTACTGTACTGGCCTCAGTCTTCTCCTAAGCCTTCTCAAAACAAATAAATGTCACCACAGACTTGGTTAACTTTACAACTGATGGAGAAGAAACCACTCAGAAATTATCAACTTTTCTGTTCCACATACTGGAAAATATCTATGTCATATAGGTATTGGAAAGGGGCTCAAACTGCCAGGTGACTACACAGGGCAATCTCTAGTCCATCCAGCTTTACAAGACCAAATGCAGGGTTGGTCATGCTGGACATGGGTTAATCCCTTGCACAATTAGTTCAGTGTCTCACCATCTTTTCAGCTGTGCAATGCAGATGTGATAGTGCCGGGCTCTGAGGCAATTGTGTCCAAACCACACACAGCACAGGGAACCTGCAACGTGGATAAAATGCTGACAGATACATCAATGCTGTTTCTTAAATAAAGTGAGGGGATGACAGATCCTCAAAGTGGTTTGTTTTTTTCAGAGTCAAAAATGCTTGTTTTAGTAATTGGTATTCTCTGAAATTGTTCATAGCTGTTGCAATAAGATAGTCCAGAGGTGTTTATGGCATCTCAGCTAGAAGGCTGGTTAATCAGTCAGTATGGCAGGTAATGTATTACATGTCAATAAGTCAAGACAGCCAAACCCAGGTAAATTCCCAATTGGAAATGATTCTGAATCCAAACTCAAACCAGGTACTCCCAGAGACTGTGGGAGAAATCCTTCACAGAACTACTACTTCTATCTCATATAAGCCCGGGTCATAAGTCTTATTGTCAGACGTCTGGAATGAAGCAGGATCCTTCTAGATCAGTGTTTCTAGCATTATTTCTTGCTATTTCTTAAAACTGCTCTAATATATGGTCTTTCTACTCAAGAAGAACTGCACCTATGCTTATTGAGGTTTTACCAGTGAAATATTCTGATGGCTGCCTAGGTTCACCATATCCCTCATAACCAGTTTTAGACTACTGTTGTTTGAGATTCAGCTGACACAGGTAGATAGTAGCTGCTATGTTGTAGAGAGCTGTAAATGCAAGGGGAACATAAGGCATGAGGGAAGCTAAAATTTTGTAATGTATTATTTCACTATACAAAGCAGTTATGTTTACAGTATTGAAGGCTGGAAGCGTTTTCAAAAGACTGTACAAATTCTGCTGATTTATTTGCCAAGCAGTTTCTGAAAGAGAAAGATGTAACACAGTTACAGGAAACCCACTGCCTTTTCACACTTGCCTTCTTCACCCGCCACTGCTCCATCTGTCTTTACACAGAGCATTAGGAAACAATCAATCTTTTCCCCAGCATTACAAAAGCAAATAATTTTTTCCCTAACATCACGCAAGTCACCTGTTAACTCAGACTCCTATGTCTTTACCCTCCTTATTGGTATGTCTTCCTCAACCCTCTGATCCAGTCCCGCTTGGATAGCAGTAGCCCCATCCCCCCTTCCTCCCCTGCTTCACTTTGCTATTCTCCAGAGTCCCACCAATCTGCTTCTAGAATTATTCAGAGGGATTTAGCTTCAAATCTCCAGGCCTAGATTTTTACTCTGGGCACCATCCCAAGGGAGTGCTGTGAAACTTAATTTAGCCATCACACCTGCAAAGCTGCAGCACATAGACACCAAGTTCACTAAAACATTTGGGGTAGGATTACATTGCATGCACATACACTTTTCTCTTTTTATTCTTGCAGAAATCTGCTACTAGGGAAGCTTCTATAAACCCATGCCCTTCCTAATAAGCATAGTTCCTCCAACTGGTGCAGAATAATTATACAATTAAAGCTATATATGGTATGTTGGTAATTTTTTTTTTTTGAGAGTATGATTTTTTTTTTATTCATGCATATTAGGGATTCTCTTTAAACTCAAAAAAACTTTTCATTTTTCATAGGAAACTTCTAGCTCTCTTGGATGCATAGACTGACTTGAAAGTATAAATCCGGACAACTTTCTAAGTCTGCAAAGATTCTATTAATAATATCAACAAGAGACGGTATCCTTTTCAGTGAGGACTAGAAAAGGGTCTAATACTTTCAAACTAGTTTTCAGATAAGCTCACTTTAAGTGGTAGCTTTGAAAACAGTACAAAAATAGGAAATATTTTTCCCTCCTTGACTCCCCATTACATTTAGAGAGGGCTTCCAGTGAGGTCCAACAGCAAGAACAAGTGGGCAGAGGATAGGTTCAGAAACAAAAGTCCACTGAACAAATACATTGCAGAATCATAAGGTGAGAAATGAATAAGAGGTGTGGGAAGAAATGTGTTGTTATTGCTGGAGTAGAACTGGAAGCCATGGTGGAAGATGGAGTTAATCAGCTGCCATTCACAAGTGAGCATCACCCTCTTCTCCAACCCTCTGTTGTTCAGTAGCAGATTATTTCCACCAGCAGCAAATCCTGTCTTTCAACAAGGATTGGCTTTCACACACCAAAAGAAGTCAGAAAGAACACGTGAATTCAGTGTGTAGGGGTAGGTATCTTGTAGTTCATGCCCAAGATCTACTCTAAGACACGTCAGAGCATCAGAAAAAGCTGCATTAAACACTACTTGCAGCAATGGCTCCAGCTTGCAGAGAACTGGAAACAAATTCCTCATCATAGAATCACACACACGCAGAGACAAATGCTACCAAAATGGAGAGCGTCTCGTTTGGATTAACAGCAGGGAGAGCCAGTAGTCCATTGCTGACAATCACCCTGTGGGTCTGCTCTGCTCGTGTCTCCCCAGGCACTGGCTGTAAAAGTTTTGTTTTCTGCTCTTGGAGAAAACAACTCCTGCTAGACTGCTGTAAACCTATCCTGCTCAAGGACATCTTGTTTGTGTTAATCCTGTAGATTAAGCACACAGCTTTTCAGTTGCGGCTTTGTGGCTATTGTTACTAGTAAACCCCTTACAAGGCTTGTGGGCCAACACACATTAACTTCAAGGCTGTCATTGAGATAGCTTGAACAAGGAAGAGCCCCCAAGAATCGTAAGAACTGACTCTCACACCAAATACTCTATGTTGAAAACAAGAAGTTTGGAAGAGAGTTGTCTCCTGTGATCTTCTCTGTGTTGAAGAATCTCAGCTGTTACTGGCAACAGGAGACACCAAAGCTGAAGCTTGCAGGCCTGTGCAAATACAATGATCCGGTGTACGCTGCAAGGAAGCTCAACAAGAGCTGGAGCCTCCAGGGACTCTGAGGCAAGCCCATCGTTTGGGCTTGAGCCCCCAGAGCAGTCCAAATGGAGTGGTCACACCAGTTGAGAAAGAAACAGTCAGGATTTCCAATAGCATACAGAGGCACACTCTTGCACAATCTCCCCTCCTGCTTTTGGCTTAGTCACACCAGGGGCTTGGCTAAGCTTGCAAGTGTACATTAAGTCATCACTCAAGCACCAGGCATTTGAAGGCTTGTTGTTAATTATCAGTGGCGTTACCTGTAAAATATTCACAGAAAGTTCCATGTGGGTAGAAAAGCATAACTAACTATGTATTAAGGGATAATTTCATTTTTACAAATATACAGGAAATTAAGAACAGCTGGACAGTAAAATACTTCTTTGTATACAGTATTTTTAATATGAGTTCCATCAATTCCCTGGACTTCACTGGTACTGAGGCTTCACTGAACAAAGAACTGACTTTTAGGTTTTGTTTTCTTGGAATCAAAGCTAGCTAAAACATGCAGCGGGATTTTTCACAGGCTTTGCTAATTTTACTTTTTTTAAACAGTGATTTACTTTACAAACTGCCTGTGATATTTTCAAAAGAGCAATAAATTTTGCAATAGATGCATGCAAGAGCTTGATTCTGCACCTCATGTTCGTCCTGTACCTTAGACTTTTGTTGAGCAAGACACAGAAGTGCCTCACTTTAAATACAGTTCGTCTCAGGCTAACAACATAGAGCCTATGTTAGTTCAGAACCTCACATTTATTGTCTCAATGGGACCATGAACATCTTTAACGTGTAAGAGCACCCTGCCTGCTGGAAACACCTCTAGTGAACACTGCACAGAAATGTGAAAAACAATCAAATTTTGTATCTGATACAAAGGAGTTTGCTTGCAATAATGGTACTGGGGCATTTGCAGTTTCAGCAAGATCACATTCTGCGCTCTGAGAGGACTTCCTGTGTGTGTGTGTTTTAGATCAAATAGCCTCCTGCAAATATTTCTGGACTTGTAAGACAGAGACATTCAGATTTCCCTCACAAATAAAGACTAATCTCACCTAGAGAGGTCTTGATAGGACAACTGCCATTCCAGAATTTTCAAATGGAGATTTGGTCACACTCCAAAAGTTCGGAAAAAAAAAGTTTGGATGCCATCAACCCAGGGACATTTTGGAATGTGCTAATAATTCCCAGCAGAAAGTGGCCAGGTTTGGCTCCTAGTGACTAATGAAGCTGTCATACACCATCCCTTCCTGCTGTTTAATAATGCTTTCAAAAGGGCCCTTTATGGAGATGAATAGCATAGTAGTGCTGCAGCTGAGGAACTGGCATGCTGTCAAAGAAAACAGAGGCCAGTTTACTATGCATGGCACTGTATTTTTCATTATACTTCACAAAGACTTGTTATTAACTGAAAATGAATTCATCATTAGGGGACAGATATTATTTAATACATAGTTCAACACTGTTTTGAGACTTGATTCCGATAGTCGGATTTAATTATAGCAACACAATTACCCATTACTGTAGATGTTGATACAATGTTCATGGTTTTTTTACATCCTGAATTTCAGGGGATACCAGAAAAATTGAGATGGAAATGCAGTTAATTCTTTCCACTTTCTCCTCAGTGACATATATATGTATATATATATAGCTGTATATAAAGGTGGCAATTCAGCCAACTCACTGGTGAAAGCAACACAGACACGACAGCTCCTACATTCAGATCCAGATCTCAGCTTCTGCTCTGTTAGTGGAGTGATGTAATCTCAAGTCACATGTGTGATTTTTATACTACTTAATTGATTTGTCAGTATCTCAGGTAATTGTTGGGCACAGCAATATTACTGCTGTGCAGAGCACTCATCTCGAACATTAGTTCCAATCTGTAAAAACTTACAGGAAGTTTTTTTCCACCAAGGTGGCAGTCCACAAGACTGCTACCTCAGTGCTGTGTTCAGGCCTGTCTCAAGTGATTTCACCTATTTATGAACTCCTGGGGGCCTTCAGCAGCAGTGCTGAAACACCTCTACACCCTTTGATTCTTGTTGTGAAGCATATGGGAAAATCAAATCTCTCCATAGCCATACAATCAATCTTCACCACATGCTTCTTTCAGATGTAAAGCCAGGAGACAAGAGACTGACATATCTTATCAGCTCTCTACACAGAGTTCCGTCAACTTCAGCCAGAGCCTGAGATGAGCCCAAACAGATTTGCAGTGTGCTTCTTTGAACACAGTTGGCTTTCAGAAGCTCCAACAAGCCTTATCTGTGCAGGGAAGTTTAGAGAAATAGTGCAGTCAGCTTACTTCAGAGTATCTTGGGTTTGCACAAGAACTACTTTTAACTATTTTGAACATTGAGAGTATCAGAGGTGGTACTATACAAATCTAGCTCGTCCTTTCTCTATTCTGTGGTGGAGGAAAACACTTCTGACAGCTTTAAATCAGTATAACCCATGTAGTTCTTCACTTGGAGAATCCAAGAGCAATCCAGGGTGTCATTCCATCCTGGACAAAGCTTCACTACACAGTCTTCCTTATTATGCATTCCTTTATCCTTATTGAGAAGTGCAGAGGTAAAGGACTTGAAGTCAGCCAGAAGGTCCATTATTCTCCTGCAACATACTCTTTTTGTCATTGCCATTTTTAAACTTCTGGCCTAGAGGTCCCAGTGTCAGATACTAGACTGCTATATGTATTTGGAGTCACACAGGCAGATAAATTTGGCTCGGCATCTTCATACTTATTTTGATGCTGAAAGCAGCTAATTGGAGAGGAATAGCAGGAGAATTGAAATCAGGCAGTTACTTCTGTGAAGCATGTCTCCAGCAACTTCACTCAGTTAAGTGTTATTTCTGGCTTCCATCAACTGGCAAGTGGCAACTTAGATAGTGGCAATTTAAACGACCTGGACAACCTTCCTGAAGAACTGTAGAGTGCTCACACTTGAACTAACACATCAAAAGGCCTTCAAAGCCTACACCTCTTCTGCCAAAAAGCAGAAACCTAAAGCCTGGCATAAGGGACCCCTGAACCTGTTAGAAAGGGGCAGGTCTGTGTGCTCCTCAGAATCTGCAAGGACCAGTTTTTTCTTTTTTTTTTTTTTTTTCTGTAAAGTGGGCTTGAATCAAGACACAGGATAACTTTGTCACTTTCAGCATTTGTTGAAGATTTTATGCTCCACAAAAATCCAGAAAACAGAAAAATTCAAATGTTCTGTTTATTGTAAGAAGGGAAAATGCATTGTGCATTAGGGAAAACATTGGCAGAAGTATAATTTTTCATCAAGAGGGCTTTTGAGCAGTTCTGCAACTGGGTAATCCACAGAGTGGATCATAAAAACCAGTGAGAACCAATAACACCAAACACCAATAGCCAAACAAGTGAATCTAGATATTATTCTCCCTGCACTACAGTCCATTAAGCCCAGTTTATGTTATAATATGGTTATTCCCCAGCATTATATAGTATTCAGACAGCATCTTAATAAAACCCTCTGATTTATGGAAATCTCCCACCCTGTTTGCACAGACCGTGTCTCCAGTTATTCATGATCCCAGTACATCTTTTTGGCAACCAGAACCGTGTCTTACACAGATAAGCAATATTTGGAAGACATCCATAAATTTTCAATTGTCTCTAATGCAATCAACAGCTGGAAACATGCAGACCAGCCAGTTTGAGAGACCACCACCAAGCGCTGCTGGCCAGAATTTCAAGGTTGTTGATATAATCATCTCAGCACCCATAAACTAAAGAGGGTGCTGGAGGCTTGTGGGCACTGCCAAACACTGCATTTCGCTAGAAAAGCATTCTTCACTGTATACCAGCACCAAGTTGCCCAGTGCAATGGCTTATAGCACTGCTGCCAAAGGTGCTGCCTTTGGACTGAAAATTAACCCTTTGATTTCTAGAAGCTGTGACACACTGGTCATTAGGGCACAGGGCTAGGTTCTGTTCTGGCTAAATTTCAACTTCCATAGTATGATTTGGGAGGGAAAAATTCATGCTAGCAGTATCACAGCTGCTCACAACACTGATGCCATATTCTGATACACAACAGAAAGCTCTATTCTGTAACAAATCTTCACAGTAAGGGCAGCCATTTATTTTTATCTCAGTCTTCTCTTACAGCTGTCACACCCAACTGATATAAAAATATTTTAATTTCATCTGGGGAAAATGCACTCAGGAATCATAGCATTACACATGTGTTTTAAAGGATAGTTTGGAAAGTAAAATGGCTAAAAGGAAATTTTTTTACCAAAGCTTGGCTGGGATATTTGAAACAAGATCCATGAACTTTAGAGCATTTAAGTTTTTAGGGATCTAACGTTTCCACTAGCAGTTGTGCAAACAAGCTAAAATGTATTCACAAATTTCAAAGAGCCACAAAACATGGTATCAACAAATTAACAACCCTATGCAGTCTTGCTGAGTAGTTGAAGATATGAAAAGTCCAAGGTGGATTTTGACCAGCATCTATACACGAATAGCCACAATAAATTAAGAAGCAAGAACATTCTTATTCTATATTTCTCAGTCTCAAACCCACTACCACCACTGCTATCAGCTACTCTGCTGAGGAAAAATGCCAAGAAGTTCATCTGAGCTGCTCCCTGCCTGTATGACAAAGTATTGGAGTTGGTAACAGCAGCATCACGCATTTCACTGTGAGGTTTCCAACAATCTTGAACTGCAAAATTGAGGACCAGAGAGCTCCAGTTCATGCATGAGCAAGACTGAAGCACTGAGAGGTTTCAGCCCATGTTACTAAGGAGGTTTTATATTGACCCATGCAAGTTTGAGGTACCTAGGATGGCCTTGGCCTTGTTTCATACACAGACCAAATTCCTGACAGCTTCAGGTATATTTTTTCCTCAAGTTGTTTTTCAGCTCCTCCAAAAGCTTGACAAAATGGAAACAAACTCAAACAAAAAGTGAGTTTCAACTTCACATTTGAGCCATGGGCAGAGTTACAAGCAGTGTTCAAAGGCTGTCTGCATGATGGGAGGGGGAAATAATATCCCTTGCTTCAGGAGCAACAAGAGTTCATTACCCATGGCTGTGCTCTTTGGAAATCAGCAAACTAGTACAAGACATCTTTCCTCTCCAAAAATGAATCATGTTGTCTTTCAGTCTCTCATCAGATGAGGGTACTGTTAGCAAGTGGTCTGCTACACTGCTATTAGAAAGATGAAACCTGCTCCCCAGCCCATGCCAGACCCACATTTATTAGAAGGCAATGGACTGTGCCTTCAGGTGGTGTAAGCTGGCAGTGCTGCTGGAAGCCCGAAGAGTCATGTTACACCACCAAGTGTCTGATTCCTTCACTATAAGGTATATAATGCATAATATATGCACTGCCCGTGTTGAGTAGAGCAGCTATACATATTTTCTGCTAGAGGATGATAGTTATTTTTTCCTAAAAGATCATTGTTTCAACTTTAGACCTTCATAATCCCCTGACAAATGCTTTAACCACAAGTTTGTTTTCATGTTGCAAGACATGCAAGTGACCACCAATTTCAGTTTCATCCCCAGAGTTTACATTATGGGCTGTTTGCCCACACTGGAAAGAGTGTCTGACATCAGGATTAAATAAACTTCAAGGAGTTCAGCAGCTGGCAAGTCAGCTATACTTCCCTTCTCTACCAGCTTATCAGACCTGGCTGAAATCCCACTCTGTCCCTCTTATGAATCATATCCTGCCCACAGGTATGCTTACAAGTTGTCTATTTTTTAAACCTTGAGCACCAGTTAAATTACATTAGAAGGAACAAAATAAAAAAAAAAAAAAAAAGGGAAGTAGTCCTAAACATTTGGGCGAAGAAATCCCACACTGCTTTTCTCTTAACTTTCCAGAACAAAATCAAGTCTGTGCTAAGGAAAGACAAATTAATCTTATATCAAGGTAGCCCTTCATTTCCAAAGGATAGAACTGCTTTCCTACTGAAAAGCCACAGGGCTGACATCACTGCTTTACAGACTTCAGGTATCACACAACTATAGCTTACAACAATACTGAACACCATCCTACCCATCACACTTAGATAAGAGCAGTAAATTGATAAAAGTGCAATCATCAAAAGAGCTGATAAAAGGATAAACACTGAGTAACAGTTCATCAGATGGTTTACATCCCAGTGATCCAAGAGTACTTAAAGCAGTAGTTTAGCCATGTACAGGCCTAAGAAGGCAGTTATTATGCTGCAGCCCTGGACATGAGCTGGATTCACATATTACTTCGCAAAACTTGCCAGGTACAGCCCAAGGGATAACGCGACTTCAGTGCAAAAGAATATAGTCAGATTTAGAGAGACAAATAAAAGCCAGGTGGACCAGGATGTGGAAATGTCTTTTGCAAATAAGTCACAATTTCTTCACTTAGAAGACTTCTGTTTGTGTCTGTGAGTGAAAGCAGAGATAGGGAGATATTTTGCTTTTTTAATAAAAGGTTTTACTTGAGAAGAAATTCTGTAATCAGGATTAGCTACTTAACATCCATAAATTAAAGGACTGATTTCATGCAACCCATGATGGTTAACTTCAGAGTACTTAGCCTTTCAAAAAAGTATCTCCTTGTAACATTTATCATCTAGACATACCAAAGCATTAAACTGCTCTAATTAGCCTTGGGCACTTCCTACTTCACATGGATGCTTCAAGCAGAGAAGTTCAAGCCAGAATGATGGCAGAAAACTCAACACCTCATTAGATATGCTCTTCATTTTCAATCCCCAGAGTGACAAGATGACTGGGGAAGAGATGAAAAGCCAGAAACCAGAAGGGTCTGTTCGTCTTTGCACAGACCCTTCTTCCAGATTAAAGTCAGGGGGAACATTCGACTGTATTGAAACAAGCAGTCATTGTTCCATACAAACACATCAACCCCTTACAAGTGCTTTGATTGCAAACTACTGCACACTGCTTTCTCAGATAATTTGTAAGTTTGTTCCTGAAAAATCCATCCTGGTTCTACACAAAGTACATCATCAGCTAAGAGCAGTTACTTGAATCAATTCAGGGAACTGTAAGAAATGGATCTGGGAGAAAGCAAATGCTGTCTGCCATATTACCTCCTTTTTCAGTGGAGCTGAAAGGACAGCTGCCTGTTATTACAGTGCACTCCAGGAAATGTTTAGCTGCCAAAAAACTCCAGAGCCAGCAAGGGATTAGCAGACAAACAGAATTCATGCACCTGGGAGTCACGCAGCTAGATATGCCATCTTTGAAAGATATGATACTTCAATCTCATTTGCAAAGAAATAAAAACAAACAGGAATTACTTAATGTCATCATAATTATGACAAATCCTGGAATTATGTTGCAGTTTTGTGCCTAGATTAAGTGGCAGCAGTTTTCATTTAACTGCAGTAATCTGCTGGAGGACTTACATAACTGTCATAAATGTAATGCTCTACATCTTATGTTTAAGCTGTTCCTAAATAATGCAGGATTAATACCATGTTAAGTGACCAGAAACCTAATGGCTCTAGAGATGTGTAATGCAGATGGTGCATAGGACTTAATGATTTCATGTGACCTGTGTAATATAAAACTTTCATTTCCTTCACTAATATCTTTCTAACAGCAAAATTTCTGCTAGACAGCCCTTTCCTCCTCCCACCACTCTGTCCTTCATAGGCACGCTCTCATGAGGTGCTGGAAGAGTTTCACCACTCCTGAATCCACGTGGGCTGGGCTCAAGTGGTGCCTGGTCCCACTCCCATGTGCCCCAGCCCATGTGGAAAGGACTGGACAACAGCTGCCACATGAAGCTGAAGCCATGTTCTACGCAACTCCCTTGCTGCATTCCCATGGACCCTTATGCCCACTGCCACCAATTTGAAGTGGAATCAGGCTTGTATCCTTACCTCCACAGAAACATCAGCAGCAATATTGACAACCTAAAGTATCACTTCTGTCATCAAGATGGATGACACAAATCTCACACAGTATCAAACTTCTAAGAAAACTGCTGCACAGTCCACTGAGAAATATTGTACAAGCCTCAGTGTGCACTGGGGGTCAGAGAGCCCAGGAGAGTTCAGATGGGGACTTTTCCTTCTAGTTATGTACATACATATCATGCCAACATAAACAAGTTAGTAGAAGAGCCATTGTAATACTTAAAAATTCAATAAATTAATTCTGTCCTTGTTTTAGAAATACCTTCGCAGCACGTTTATGGACAGAAGTGAGAAATGCATTAAGAAGTTTCAGGAACCAAAATACAGAAATAAGCTCTGAAGTTACCAAAGAAGAACCGTCACACCCTAGGAAATGGTAGCTAGAGAGCACCAGCGTTACCCCAGCTGGAGAGTGGCTTTCAAAAAGGAGTCACCACCAATCTGTCAAGGTAGCAGCTATATTGTCAATACTAAGATTATACATTACAGAAATTTCTGGGAATAAATCTGTAGAAGTAAACGCACTTTCTTTCAACTGAATACAAGCTTTTACTAACAAAAGCCACCAATGTATTCAGTGACTGACTTGAACATTAGAAGCAGAAAACAGACTCTGATGGACCTACCATAACTGTACACAAGACTGTTTTGAGAACAAATAGCTATGCAATCACAGTAATAGCTCAAGGTTTGGAAATGGAAGTTAACAGACAATTCTTTCCTCTACCCTGTTTTTCTTTATGTATAATTTAGCTGTAAGAAAGTTCTATTATATTTGTATCATTCCAAGCTTACCACTGTTGTTATAAATTAAGAACTGCTATCTACTGCATCCAGTTTCTCACTGCACTACTGAAAAGTCAGGGCTAGAAATAAAGGTCTGTATTTCCCTATCCTGCCATTTGTTTCCTCACCCTCTTCTTAATCCATAAACTGAAAGATGTCCCATCCTCTCTCACCTATTTTATATGATAGTTGAAGAGAGAAATCTGCCAGGGAGGACTGTTCTGGAGTTGCACAGATCATCTAACTCAGAGGCAACTAACTCTCTGCTATGGGGGTGGGAGACCTCAAGGTCATATGCACATAGGGAATAACAGCAGTGGAGAGCTGTAGCCCATTAAAACTGCATTTACATCTATTGACCTTCCCTAGAAACTCAAACAAATAAAATTAGTGGTAGCAATTCACAGAACTTCATCAGTCCCATGAGGATGTTACAAGCTGTCCCTTCTCTTCATGAATTCCTAGTGTTCAATTAGTTTCCAGTTTTCTTGCCCAGACAAAATATTGAAAAAACAGAATACTTGAGTCTAAAAATAACTGTTTCCCAGTCCTTTAATTCCACTAAGCAACTGTAACCTCCTCTTCTTTGTGCAGTTGCATGACTAATGCAAATGCACTCCAATATTAACAGATAAAACAAAAAAACCCTACTTTTATTCATAAATCAGACTTAGTTTCAATGTAGCATAGTTGCAATGAACAACTTTCCCCATGTACTTATTTACTCAGCTCTTTACACTAGAAATGACCACAAATCAGTGAAAATAATACTTGTCTGAATGCTTTATAAAAACAAAATTTACTTCTAATAAAATAATACCCAAAAGTCAAAGTACATGACTATTCTGGATGGAGACCATGAAACAAAAGCAGTCTATTAATTTTTCTTGTCACCATTTTCAAAGTATAATTGCAAGCCATCGCATTAATCATTAAATAAAAGCCCTCACACACATAGGCTTTTGGTGGCAATTCCCCCCTCCCCTCCTCAGTTTCACTTGGTAAAGTGTTTCTCAGGAAACCTCGTGGAACAGAAAATTGACAGAAAGCCCAAACACACCAGAAATCTGCTCAAACAGTGGTTTTAGGGTGCTAATCTACCCACTATCTTTCTACTAATTTTTCCATTTCCAGCAATCAGCCTCCAGGAAAGAACTCCAAACTGCACCAGTCATTCTGTTTGCATACAGAACACTGATGAAGGAAAGATTTACCTCTTTTGAACCCATCACTCCTCAGCACTAGTCTGACACAGAAATAATCTGGAGTAAAATCTCCCTCTGCGACAAAAAAAACCCCAAAACTACATAGGCTTCTTTAAGTTAAGCAATAAATCTGATGGTAAATAAAGGATCATTTTGCTGAAATTTTTCATGCAATAAAATACAGAAATAGTCTTAAAAGTAGGCATGAAACACAAGCCTTTTGACATTCCAGGACAATTGCACAGCTTCATGTCTTGTTGCCTCATTAAAGTTTCCTGTATTGCCCGAGGAACTCTGAATATTCTTTTGTACATTCTGAAATGTTACAGAGTGAGTATATAGGGGGTGGCTCATAAATAGGCATCTTTGGCACTCTCTATGCAAGTGGGATACCCCAATTTCAACCTGTGCTATACATAAGGGGTTTTAACCTCCGTTTCCAGACGCTCTAGCTTGTAAAATTAAATTGGAAAACTAGGATATTAACAGCAGTCCAGAAGAAGCCAAAAAGGGCCTTAGGAAAAAAAAAAAAAAAGCAGCCTACAAAGGGAAACCATTATGCAGAAGAAAACATATAGCCACAGGAGAGGCCCCAGCTGCCTTGCATTTTGGAGAAACTGGTGGCCTTTTGCATTATTTACACACACCCCACCACCACCCTTAGGTTCTTACAAAATGCCTTAGTCTGGAGTGTCAAGGACTCTCAGAATGCTTCCAATCAGGGAGAGACACATAAGGCAGCCTAAAGTAAGTTCACTTAGGTATTGGCAGCTGATAAGCCACCACAACACAGTATCCCAACAGCACAGGCACCTGAGCCACTGTGCTTGAAGCACCCAAGAGCCCATGTCACCATCCGGTGAGTCCCCAAGGACTGACAGTAGCTGAGGCCAAAACCCCATATACACACAACCACTTGTTGCTGATTCCTGACCTAGTAATCCTCATCTCCCCTTTTGCATTCTTCTTTTGCAATTGCATCTTAAAGGGATGCTGGCCCCCTTCTAAAGCTGCTGAAAATCAAAATCTTTAGCCCTGAAGCTGCTTGGAGAGAATATCATAGCAACTGCAATCCTGGATCTCCTTCCACTAACTTCAGCTGGCTTTCCAACACACTAACTCACTTCATGCTACTAGGCAGGAAACATCTGTTTCTCTTTGCTCAACCAAGTTTTCCTTATAAAGTGGTCCTGAATGTGCAATTCTGGGTCAGTTTGGACATATACTAGCAGATGAGATATTTTTACTGTATTATATAAGTTGGAAGTGAATTATACTGGAATAGCTTCAGGAGGTCCACCTAGAAGTGGTAGAACACATATGGAAGTAATTTATTTCGAAAACAGGAGAATCTGAGTACATTTACTCAGTCTGTAGTTTTTTTAAAGGGCCATTTTCTGCACTATTCCCAAATAGGCATTTACCTAAGAATTACTTACTAGACAAATGCACACCATGCTTCAGAGTTCATCTACTCATGTTTTGATATTGGAGATTAATTCTATTTTCTCCCTAGTGGTGAATTTGCATATGTCAGGAGAAAAGAAGCCTTTTACTTCAAGCGGTGTGATTCACACCAATGCATGAACAGCAGATGACAAGATACTAGATATCCCCGTGGATTTACTTTACCCTGGGCTTATAGGTAAGATTAATATATAATCATGTTTTTCACAGTATTGACACTCCTTGGGTAAAGTTTCAAAGAGTATAAAACAAGACCATTAATGCATAGTTTGAAAAGTAATTTTAAGACTTTAAACTATCTGGAGTCTTTAAAAATCATCAGCTAGAAGGGAAACTTAAGTGCTACATTATGCTGTGACCTAGATATATACATATATACAGCAATGAAATTTCCACTGGTTTGTACCAACTTAAATACATAAGTTACATTTAAATGATCTAGAATTGAAAGTGATTTCTTTCATAAATTTACTTCATAGAATACACGCATTTACCTACTGAGGAATTAATTTTTCTTTATCTGTTAAAGTATCACAAAGCAGCAAGTTCACAGACAACAACTTAAGATGCTACCAGACTACGTTCCAACTTACTGGGAGGAAAAAAAATACTCTGAGGGATGTGAAAGTTAAAAAGATGCCATCCTAAAACCAGGCAGTACATACTCCCTTTTTTCCTCAAATAATAAATGGTAAGGCACCTGCCCACAATGCCAGGCAGACCATTTCTGGATCAATGTAAAAAAAAGTCAGGTAGTTGAGTCCTTTCCAGAAATGCTTAAGTTTACACAGAAGCACAGCTCCTGGAAAAGCTTCCAGTACAAAACGGTACCAATGCATCAATGTAACAAATATCAGAAGTTCAATACCAATTTTGTGTTCTATTGTGAAAATAAAACATCACAGTCACAAGGCACTGAGAATCAAGAAAGTATGCCTTTCTAAGGCCGTAGAAGTCCTTGCATAGAAAACTGGTAATAATGACTTGAAGTCGACAGAAGTATTTCTTACTATTCACTATTTCAGATAAATTACATGTATGAACACACATTTTACCCTTTTCTTTTCCAAAGCAGGCAAACCAATACACAGAGGTATTAAAAGAAAAACAGAGACCACAAGACAAGAGACTGAAGTACTTTAAAAGGAAAAACAAAGCAAAACAACCAAAACCAAACCAAAACAAAAAAACAACTGACCAACCAACCAAAAAAAAACACCTTCCCATATTAGAATTTCTCACTAAACTTATTGCATTTTGCTATCAGGGTCTATTTTTCAAACTGGTAGAATTAGCGGTCAGCTGATTCTGCTGTGATATTTAAACCCACAGCCACCTCCATCCTGTCATGCCATAAAAACTGAGTATATCAAACACCTTTCAGTTAACACATGAAAGGATGTGAGCAGGTCTTTTAATGCATCTTTCTGATTTCCTCTAAGCTTTTTTATTTGTGACTGAGAATGGCATATCAGTTTTCCAGAAGATGATCCATGGCAACTCTTTAGGATTCACTAACACCTTCAAACCAAACCATTTCTCAGAGCATGCTTAGTTCTGCTGTATTCACCCAAATACCATTCTCTTAGGAACATTGAACTCCAATAATCAAACACGCCCTGCTTTTTTCTTTTTAGTAATCAGGACAGAAGAAAGCCAGAAGTGAAATAAGAAAGGTGCAAAGCTAATTCTTCCCATGTCAGACCAGTGAACCACAGAATCATTGCTCTTCGTGGTTCTCACAAAATAACAGAAAAAGAAGTTCTCCCACTTCCCAGCCGCAGGACAGGCAGACACCAGCCTTCACCTACAGGGCACACTTGTAGTTTTGTTGATTCAGCTTACCTTGAGGTGTGATAGCACCCTAACTGCACTGTATGACCCCTCAAAACCTCTGACTATGGCTCTTACACTGTGAATTCCCTGGGATCTAGACTTCAAGAATGAAAGACTCAGGGAAAGTCTTTCATCTGTCTGCGGATGAAGGTAACCTTATCTTTATTTTTACAAAACTAAACAGACAAAGACAGCAGCTGCGGATGTACACGTAGTTCTGGATAAGGAAAGCTTCTCTGCATACTCTGCAGCATCCCTCGTCCTGGCCAAGATTTCTGCTGACCAAGGATACAGAGTCACATAACAGATATGCCCATATTCTAAATCTGCAGAGCACAAGCCATTTCTAATACAGAATCATTTAGAAGCTTTAATCCTGCTGTTGCAGTCAATATGTATTGACAGTCTTGACTTTTAATCCACAGGATCCTGGTTTCCCCCTAGTGCATGGGATGTACTTTCTAGCAGTGCAGCAGAGTCCCATGGTAAAATCACTGTCACAAGCAAGATAAGTGCAAGAGCAACAACAGTCATACAGTTAAAACTACTAAGCATTTCTGGGAGCACCAGATTTTGTCTCTGAAATTCTGATGTGAAACAAGGGTTTATGCTAAACAGCCTAAAGTTTTTTTTTAGAGTCTTCTGAGCAAGGACAAGGTAGAAAATAAACAGCAACAGAGCAAGTATGCACTTAGAAGCCAAATTATGCAATTTTAAGTCAGTCTTTGGGCTGCTTGTCTTTGTAGTTTTGATGTAGTTCCTTCAACACATTTTATGCTACTTAAACCACATAGCATATATTGATAATCAGGGAGCCATTTCCCCAGTGTTATTCAGGTAAAGTTCAATTGCCTCTTCTATTTCCACATAGCAACCAGAAGTTTGCTAAAGAAAGTTGAATTATTAAAATCACTTGCAAGTCAACCTTCTGAACAAACATAGCATGTATGTCTGATTACAAGTTAGTATATACATCTCACAATAAAACTCGACCCTTAATCTGTACCTTTTCTGGTGCAGGTGTGATGAATCCCTTCCTGCTTTTTGAGAAAAGGAAGCTGTGCTTAGGACCAAGGCATTTTCACATCATTACTGAGGCACTCATTGCTTTGCCAGTAGGTATCAGTGTATGAGATCAGAAACCGCACACAAGAGAGAAAGAAAAACTACCCCTGCCACCAGCCATTTAAAACCTCAACCCATCCCTGGAGCAGCTGTGGAAATGCTGGCAATTACCTCTGAAACAAGAAGCAGCTGGGTTCAGTTCCTGATGCATCTTTACAAAGCAAACAAGGAGAAGGAGGGTCTTATATAACAAAGTGGGGTTGAGAGTGGTGGGAGAATAAGTGATGTTGGAGGAAAGTGTAGAGTTAAAAGGCTGTTAGTATACAGTTTGACAATCTGTCTAAAAAGCTGTGTGGTTAGTTACTGAAGGTGTGGGGAAGAGTATTCTCAGTTTAAAAAAAAAAAGTACATTATCACAGCAGAGATACTGAATGTGGGATGTGTGAGCTAGACATGGTTTCTTAGGGAAACATCAGTAAGAGCCTGGTGATAGTCATGACTGTGGAAAGACAGTCTGGAGGTGGATCTGTGTATTTTGTTTATTTCATCTGCTTCTTCCAGGGCACCCTGCAGACGGGAGATAAGAAAAGATCAGAGGAATTTTTTCTACCTGCCCTTTATCTTCCTATCACACAGTTATATATCTGTAGTTGCCATGTGTATGGCTAATAATTGAGCTTAGAAGAAAAGGAATGGGTTAAGATGAAAAGAATCACTTAGCAAAGTATTATGAACATTCATCTTCTTTTTCTTGGTTATATGCAGGGACTCTGTTAGCCTATATAACGATATATTTTTAAGTTTGTCACTGGAAATACTATTTGTACAGAGACCACATACATTTGCATGCACGTTTCTGTAGGGTGGCTGACCAAGCAGTTGTAAAACCACTGGGAGCTCACAACACTCTGATTCGTTCAGGACTGTATGATACTGCAGTCATACACATGCAGATAACTGGGATTCCCCTTTAAAAAGTGAGAAGCATTTTTACTTTTATTTTAAATATGACTGTTCTGCATGATCCTTATTCTTTGTGACTGGTAAGTATGCATTCAGCATCCTTACTATGGAGTCACCTTTTCTTTCATAAGGAGAATTACAGTACCCTGAGGTGCATGAGGAAGAGCATTGCCACCAGGTCGAGAGAGGTGATCCTGCCCCTCTATTCTGCCCTAGTGCAGAAGCTCAGAGAACCTGACTTCAGTCATGGGGTGTGAGGCCTAGTGAGGCCACATCCAGAGTGTTGTGTTCATTTCTGGGCTCTTCAGTACAGGAGAGATATGGAGCTCCTGGAGTGAGTCCAGCAGGTGATGAAGATGATTAAGGGACTGGGAGCAGGGTGATTGAAGGAGCATCTCTCTTACAAAGAAGGGCTGAACCTCAAGAAGAGAATACAGAGGGGACCTCATCAATGTCTGTAAGTATCTACAGGGAGGGTGCCAAGAGGATGAAGCCAGGCTCTTCTTGGTGGTGCCAACCAATAGGACAAGAGGCAACAGGCAAAAAGTGATGCATAGGAAGTTCCACCTGAATATGAGGAAAAACTTCTTTACTGTGTGGGTGACCACACACACTGGAACAGATTGCCCAGAGAGGTTGTGGAGTCTCCCTTACTGGAGATATTCAAGAACCATCTGGATGCAATCCTATGCAATGTGCTCTATGGTAACCCTGCTTGAGCAGGGAGGTTGGACCACATAACCCACTGTGGTCCCTTCTTAACTTTACCCATACTGCGATTCTGTGATTCCTACAGAATCATTTAACAAAGCAAACAACATGAAGGTGCTCTCTTAAGGGAGACAACGAGTAATTTCCTGTTTCACATAAATGAATGGGGAAAAATAATATCATGGCCAAGAGGCAGAAAGAATCAAATCTAGTTTGTATGCATGATTCATGATTCTTTCTTAGGGTGATGAATGAAGCAGCACACTTCCCGATATGCAACTCTTTCCTCCATGCACTTGGTTTTGCATCATTTGTAGAGTCAAAACAATTAAAAAGTACTTCACCCTCATCCTCCTTGCAGGAATTCAGATGCTCCGGTAAGTCTATCCTTTCTGGAACACATTAGTTTCACAACAGGTAAGCAGGAAACAATGCAACACTTCTCATTGCTGGATGGGCTAAATGGTCTTGATTTGAAATAAAAATACCTCTCTGTTCAAATTTTTTTATAAAATGTTGTACACTTGCAAGAGTTAAAGGAGACATCTCCAAAATTAGTTTCAAACAGCTCACAGTAATTATGTAGTGCTTATTAAGAAGAGACTGCTAAAGATCATATGAACTGTTATAAGTAATTTTCCCATCTTTTATCTCCATAGGACATTCCTCACTTCCACTAAGCAAGGAAAAAATATTCATCTGCTAATATATCCTACAGATTCATGTCATAATTTATGCTCTTTAACTATAACTAGCTATATAGCACATTTTCCAAAGAAACAGGGAAAATACAGGCAAATCTGACCAAGTGTCTTCATTTAAAATGGCACTGTCAACCACAGGTCGTTTGGTCTTTTATAGAAGAAGATGAACTTAGGAGATCTATTTTCCATTCTTTGGCTTGATACAGCTGTTAGTGCTGTTGCTAAAAGCCGGTATTCATCTTTGAAGATAAGCTGCCCACATGTCTTTCTGAGGTTAGCCAGATGGTCGTAGCACACTGCTGATGCACAACTGCAGTGTTAGTACAGGCTGAGTGGAACTAATGGGCAGAAGCGTGGGTGGGATGCTCAATGATTTAAACATTTGTTCCTTTTTTCTTCTTTAGGTGATACTGGTGGTCCATGCAGGCTAGCAAACTTTACCATCAATTAAGGTTGTAGGTGTAGGATTCACACTTTTTTTGTAATGTGTGGATACTGAGAGCTTGCCACATTGTACATCACCATCAGACATGCCATACTTGTAACTACCTAAACCACATCTGAAAGTATATTTTGTATTTCACATAAAAGTAAAAGCAGGCTAAGATTTCTCATATAATTACTATATTAATATATTTATAATATCCCCTTTATAGGGTAGATATTGCAAAACATCATTTAACAAGGATATACTGAATATCAATTAAAAACAGTCCTTTTAAAAATTAAAAGCTATATATCTTATTGCTTAGCTTGGCTTTACAGTTAGACAAGAACCCTGCCCAGCACATTACAGATTCATATGTGATTTTTGCTGCAATTGGTACTTCACGGCTATTCTGTCTAAACTATGTTATGGTGTTTAATGATGTTACCAACAGCCTGAGAGACAAGCAACAGGGAAAGGAAGGAGCTCTCCCGGGAGAAAAAGAGCACAGAACCCCAGCAGTGAAATAAGCAAACAAGAATTTCTCCTTCTGGGTGTTTTTTAGGCCTATATAAGTCACTATCTTACGCACTTTACAATTTAGTAATCTTTTCACCTTAGCACTTCAAAACAGCATCCCACAAACTATCAGCTTAAATATGGAAATATTTACTTAGTAGGTACTTTGCAAACATTCATATTTCATTTATAGTACTACAAACTAAACTATAACTGAAATCACATGCCCTTCACTTTCCTAAGTATTTTGTACTTTTCCACAATTTCTCTTTTCAACTTTTCACCACTAAGAAAACATGAAGAGAGTTAGACTGATTTCTTAAGAAAACGAACCATGTACAGTCACAGCAGATCTACCTTGCTTACAGCCTGAACCACAAAAGTTATATTCTTCATCGCCACTCATAACTTCCAGCTTATGTTTTCCAGACTTAAATTCCTGAGCTGGACATCATAGTTCCTGCAGAAAATAATGTAACACATTGTAAAGGGAGAATTAGGAGTACCTGAGCAGCACTGACTGCAGAGAAGCTGAAGACAACACCCTGGTAACATCTGAGAGAGAAATATGGTTGCAATTCAGCCCTCTCTGAGACATAGACTCTTCCTTGCAGCTTGAGTTCATCTCCTGTCTCTTGAGGCTGAGTTTCACAGCCTAGAAATTCTCCCTAAGACATTGGCACCTGGGCAACATTTCTCATTTCAAGTTTGGCAGAAGAAAAGCAGTGGGTTGTGGCTCTTCTTTCCTCTCGTTAAGGACACAGATGGAGTCTTATGGCTTAAGCCAATTTCTGAAAAGTAATTTTCTGCTTTGATTCCACTCTTTCAGCATGCATGCATGCCTTCAGTGTACAAAACCTGACTTAACATAGTTGATACTATCTCCTAGCCTTTCTTTTGCCTTGCCAATACTCAAGCATACCGGGCACAGAATGAACCCATTTGCCTTTGTTACTTTTTATTTTCTAGGGCCCCAAGAAGAAACACCATAAGGCTTTGTTCTCACCTTCAACTACCATAGCAATGGCAGCATTCATTTTCTGTACTGTTCGTTATTAAACTGCTAGTAATGTTAGTCTTCCATCTGTTGCCAAACTCTTTTATTTAACATGAAGAATATGGAAAAAGCCTGTCTTGCATTTACATGAGTAACAATAACTTTTTACTGTTTGTTTTTCCATTACAGACAAAATACATTATAACCATTCCTATTGCTGATAGGAGAAAGAAAGTCACTCTTCAAACCTTCAAAACCCAGTATTTTTCTAAAGTTTTCAGTCTCAAGTGAATAGCACAGAAATACTTGGTATATAACAAAGTAATCAAAACTACAAAGACTAGCTGGTTTGAAAATATCAAAGCAGCTCATGTGAAATGTTTTTGTCTTAGTTTGGATAATGAAAAATAAGCACAAGTCATCACAGGGAAGCACTCATTTTTCAGCTTCTCAGTAGGATGCCAAAATGGGAGAGAACAGAAATCAGGGTGTCCCTGTAAAGCAGGAAGCCGTCTGCCCCTGCCTCCTGCTGGTAGAAGGTTTCCTGATGACCAAGAAGGTCGGCAAGCCTGCTCATGCAGGTGATGGCCTCAGAAGATATAGACCCTGTGGTCAGTAAAAAAATCTGAGGTGCAGCAATAGGTTTTTACATAGTTTCATATATGTGTAGAATTTTCTAATTTTTAGAAGAAAACTTCAGCAAACTCATCCTTCCGGGATCCTACTGATGCCAGAGGTGTTACAGCACAAATTATTTCAGTCCTGAGAAGCTAAGTAACATTGGACCTTGGTTATTCTAGGTACTAAGAGTATTTATTATTTCCCTGACATACAGCTAGGTTAGAGTCTTACTCATGAAATATCTGTAACTACCAAGCTTACCTGTAGTCTGTTAAAACAAGCAAAACTAGATGCCCATAAAAAGCCACAGACATTGTATGATGTTTCCAAGCCATGTTATTTACGATAAACAGCAGCTGTGAAAGCGAAGTCCCTCCACATAAATGTGGAAGGCGTCTTTCTTGGCAATTATTCACCAGACTTCTGAGTGAGCAGAGGCTCGAATGTGAATGATGAACTGCACAGCAGCCCACTTGTGTGTCTGCAGCCTGGGGAAGGGCAGGCACAGCCCTGACTTTTAAACAAGGACACATAAACAGAGCAAAAATGCTGAAAGCCATCATTATAAAGTCTGAGACAAAATGAAACAACAACAACAAACAGTTGGGTAACCTTTTTGAAGTGGATGTGCTCCTCTTTCACTGTTTTCTGAATCTCCTTGAATTTTGATTGGCTTTAGATTTGAAAGCAATTGGCAGATGGTCAAAATTTAAAATTGATGAAGTACAATTGGTCTGTTCATGGGATGCTTGGAAAAGAAAATAATGATCTTTCAGACAAAAATGTTCTGAGGAAGCTAAGCCTCCATGTCAACAGATAAGAAAGCGAACAGTGGTACTGAAATGGCTAGAACAAACTGTATTTAAAAGAAGGTTTTGTCCTGGGGGAGTTGCGGCAAATTCAGAGGGCTCTATACTTGGTGTTCTTTAGGATATTCTTTCATGCTTCCAGGACATGCTGGCAGTATAGCAAGGTCCAGGGGTCATAAGTAATTTGTATTAATCATATCAGTCCAGAGGGGAGACCTGAAAATCTGAAGTTCATACTGTAAAAGAATGACATGCCCTGTATTGATCCAAAAATTTTAAAATGTCAGCCCCACTTAGCACAGTCTTTTAGACCACACTCCCCCCTCAAAAAACCCCAAAAATCAAAACAAAACAAAACACAAAACCAAACCAAACAAACAACAAAAACAAACAAAACCCAAACAAACAAACAAACAAAACCACAAAAAACCAAAACCTCCACAAAAACCCAAACCAAAACACAACACACACAAAAATGAAACAAAAAAAAAAACAAACCACCAAACCACTGCTGAGGTAGTTTTGATCTGCGGACAAATTCAAGAAGGCACACAAAATATATGTAATCTTGGCAAGATGTGGGGCGGTGCTGGATAACTCTGTCACTTACTCTCCTCCCTGCATGAAAAGCAGTGAACTTCATGGGACAGCTGCTGGGTCCCTACTTGGGTTCCTAATCCCCTCTGGGTTCTGAGGGCAACCTGTGAGATGCTAGCAGGCTGAAGAGGCTCATTGTAGTGGTTTTCTGTGGCTGGGTTTTGGTAGCAGGGGGGCTACAGGGGTGGCTTCTGTTACAAGCTGCCAGAAGCTTCCCCTGTCCCATGGAGCCAATGCCAGCCGGCTCCAGGACGGACTTCCTGCTGCTGGCCAAAGCCGAGCCAATTAGAAGTAATAGTAACACCTCTGTGATCACATATTTAAGAACAAAAGATTTTTGCGCAGAAAAAATTCCAGCCAGGGAAGAGTGGAGCAAGAACATGGGAATAACAATGTAAACACCAAGGTCAGTGCAGAAGGAGGGGGAGGAAGTGCTCCAGGCTCTGGAGCTGAGGCCCCTGCAGCCTGTGGAGGACCATCAGGGTGCAGAGACCCACCTGCAGCCCATGGAGGAGCCCATGCTGGAGCAGGTGGATGCATGAAGGAGACTGTGACCCCGTGGGAGGCCCAAGGTGGAGCAGGGTCCTGCTGGAGACCTGCAGGCCATGGAGAGGGAAGCCCATGCCAGAGCAGGTTTTTCCCGAGTAGGACTTGTGGCCCCTGTGGGGGACCCACATCAGTACAGCTCATTCATGAAGGACTGCACCCCATGGAGGAGTGACCCACGGGACAGCAGTTTTGGAAGAGCTGTTGCCCAAGGGATGGACTCACACTGGAGATGTCCATCAAGGACTGTCTCCTGTGGGAGGGACCCCATGGGAGCAGGGGAAGGACTCCTCTCCCTGAGCAGTGGCAGAAACAACAACTGACCGCAACCCCCATTCCCCGTCCCCCTGCACTGCTTGAGGGGAGGAGGGAGAACGTGGAAGGAAGGAGAGGGAGGGAAGGTGTTTTTAAGACTGTTTTATTTCTCATTCTTTAGCTCTTATCCTGTTAGCAATAAATATAAGTAATATCCTCACTTTGAGTCTTGTTTTGCCCGTGAAGGTAATCAGTCACTGACCTCTCCCAACTCTTATCTCAACTCATGAATTCTTAGATTTTTTTTTCTCTCTCCTCTGTCCAGTTGCAGAGGGAGAGTGAGAGAGCAGCTTTAGTGGGTACCTGGTTATCTGGCCAGGGTCAACCCACTACACTCATACATTCTGCAGTTCTGGAGCTTGGATTTGTATATCAAATTTGGTTTACTTTTGCATCTGTATGCCTGGGTGACATGTCACTGCTGACATAAGAACAGACAAAAGTGTAAGACATTAAAACTAGAGATTTGTAACAATGTCACTCACTGTGACCTACTTGAAGATTTGGAAAATTTCTCCTGTCTTCAACAATGAAGCCAATAAGATTTGCTAATCAGTGGGACCAGTCTGAAAGAAGGTAGATTTATACTGGAATCAAGGAAGAAATTGTTTCCAATAAGGGTGGTGAGACACTGGAACAGGTCACCCAGAAAAATTGTGGGTGCCCCATCACTGGAACTGTTCAAAATCATGTTGAATAGGGCTTTGAACAATATGGTCTAGTGAGAGATGTCCCTGTCTATGGCACAAGGGATAGAACAGAGGCCTTTTGAAGGTCCCTTCCAACCCAAACCATTCTGTGATTTCCTCATGTTGGAGAATTAGCATTGCGATACCTTATGGAGAAGGGTTTGTGACATAGGATTACCTCTCTTTGGCAAATCTAGGCCACTTTGTGGGCATCTGTCAGACAGTAAATTAGTAATTCCTAGAGTAAAAATGGCAATAATAGTTTCCTTTTCCTTCCCTGCCAATAAGTGCTGTTAAAAGTAGAGGACTTCGATTTATAAGCCTATCCCAGGTGAATCATGTTCCTTTAGATCAGCCAAGCAACAGCTTGCAGGCACACCAGCCAGTGTGCAGGGGGAAAGGATGGCTTTTCTTAAGCAGGAATGGAGGAGCAGAGGCAGGATTAAGTGCAGGATCTGTTCTTACGGGTTTACCAGTTGTCTGCTGGAGTCGTTTGAACAGGTTGGGGCAGTAAAGGGAGAGCGGCAGGCAGTGTGTGTATGTGTGTGGAGCTGGGGAGAGGATGGAAAATCTGTAACTAATAGGCATCTTTTCATCTTTCTCACTCTGTTTTCTTTCCAGGGGTGCCCAGATAGGGGACAAATCTTCCCATAAACGGTAATCCTTTAGAAAGTGCTCAAGTATGGCTATTACTTAACTTCCTGATTAGTAGCAGTCACCACCTGCTACTTCTGCTCCACATTGTCCAGCATAATGGAAGTGTTCATTTCCCTGGCTGTGAAAAGGTAATGGGAGGGGAGTGCCTCTTCTCTATTTTGGCAAAAAGAGCAACAGTCCCTCCTTTTCTTCTATAACTAATCCCAGACCATATTTATTCAAGAAAATAAAATTCTATTTCTGATGACAAATATCTGGATAAAGCAGATTATGGGGGAAAAAAGCCACCCCAAAAAAACCCCAAACCACAGAAACAATCATTCAGATCTCTTTAAACTAAATTAAGGGTTCCTGCTGCAGAGCTTTTTTATTGCCTGACCATGGCTTTGAGATCCCGGAAAGCACCAAGCAAAGGCAATATATTCAATATTTTTGACACCTCAAACATGCAAAGACTTTTCAAAGACTTCTGTTTTCTTCAAACCTTACTAGCTGAAGCTGCCAAGAGAGCTGCACATGTTGCCTTGAAAGACAGCTGTTAAAATAGTCTCCTTTGATCAAAATTCTTCCATGTTTATAGCTAGAGCAAGATAAAGTATTATAGGATTTTCTTAGCATGGACTAAAAATCATAAAAAGAATGAAACTTCCAAAACCTGAAAAGTGCATTTGTCATGAGCGGGCATAACTTTTGAAATGTCAGTTAAAAGGAGACAACCCATGAATAGACTATGAGGATTTTCAGACTTTCTATTTCCCTAAAGTCCTCTTTTGTTTTACACTGGGAGTGGTGGTGTCCCTTCCTAGGGAAGCACAGGCAGGCAGTAGATTAGTCCTTATTTAGATGGTAAGTTCCAGCCTATTTGAATTGTATTAAGCATTCTCTTTACTTCTGTGGGATTTGTCATAAATCTTGAGTAAATATACTTAGCGCAATCTCAAAGACTGAAGTTTTGATTTCTCAGAGGGCTCAAATCTTTAAGCCTTAAAACTTCTCTTGTTTAAGAGAGATAAAGCAAAAGAATCTACTTGTCAAAACAAACACAGGGGAAAAAAACCCTCAGTTTTATCTCAATGGGAAGTGGCACTCATTCAGGGCTATTTGGTAGCATTCTTTGCCCAGGAGTGAAATCTATTATAGGAATTAGTACTGCCCCTCAAAATGGTAGCATCACTAAGAAGCAAATGAATCCTACTCTCTTTCCCTCTGTTTTCCTATCCATTCTCCTTTTTCTAAATAGTATTCAGAGGCTTCTTCAAAGGTCTTCATCCTATCTTTGTTGCCATGGTCTCTCACAGAGTTGAAACAACATTTTCAAAACTAATGCCTGCTCTAAATGCATTGTTGTTGGGATGCTGAGTCAGTTCTCTGCTGACTAGGGCAAAAGAAAGAGGATCTTTGAAAATCAGTTTTAACATTCAACTAACCTGAATGGGGAAAAGCAAGACATCTATATGCCACTAGACAGAAGCAAAACTTTTCAAGGATGAGATGCCTTGTATTTTGGGAAGAACACCAAAGTGTCTTGAGTTTTTTTGTGTCAGCTATGCTGGTTTTACTATTTTTTTTTATTCATACCAGACCTGAGAAAGACAATTGCTTCTCAGAAGGGAAAAAAAAAGCACAGAAGAATCCTGTTGATTAACACACACCTCCCCCCCAACTAAATCCTTGCTGTGTGGGTGACAGAGGATGCTTGGTATGCATTAGCAGTGACAGGCAGGGCTAGCTTTGACACAGCTCAAATGAGTAAGGGGAAATGATGAGGAAGCACCATTATTTCTGAGGGAACTAATCAGATATTTTGCTTGTATTCAGCTTTTCTATTTGCTTCTTTTGTTTAACTACTTGCACAT
The DNA here is from genome assembly GCF_001604755.1 of Lepidothrix coronata. NCBI lineage: Eukaryota > Metazoa > Chordata > Aves > Passeriformes > Pipridae > Lepidothrix > Lepidothrix coronata. The sequence continues at coordinate 6,648,511 of NW_016690180.1, read as the reverse complement.
TCTTTGAAATAAGGTCCATCTCTAGCATACGTATTTGTACAGCACACAGGAAAACAAGCTTACTTTCCTAATTCAAACTTTTAAGCTTTATTATATAAATAAGATCACCTATTTGCTATGTAAATTAGAGCACTGCGCACTTCGTACAGGCATTTCAAGGAAAGACAAGATCTTTGTCACAGACTTGGCTACATCAACTTTAAATTGTTTTTAGATGCCTGCCTTCAATTTTTTATAGATCCTTTGAACATCTGTCCTAAGCCCATGGTCTGGCATGGCATGCTGAAATCTGTATATTTGTTCATTATTCCTAAGGGAGGAATTTGCATGAAAATTCTGCTGGTCTAATTATATGCCTCAGCTAGAAAAACTCTATTAATCTGTCTGCAGCAAATTTCACCTTTATGGAACAGATGATGACTTTGCCAGAAACTTTCTGGACATTGTAACAACTGAAGGTTTTACAGCCTACATTCATAATATGGGTCATAAACTGAATTGAAGGGGCAAAATAAAACCCCCTTAGATCATGACAGTGCTTTTGAAAACAACCCTTCATCTTCAGGAAAAAAAAATCACAGTTTAATGGGAAAAGATGTTTGCAGCAGCTTATTGAGGGTAAAATGCAGCCTCCCCCCGCTACTCATATCTCACTATGTCAGGAAATTCAGGTTGTGAATGAGGAAAAGCTGAACAAGAATCTGAAAAGAGCATGTTGTGGGTCTCAGTCTCTGAGATACACAGAGGACTGAATATTGGAAGCATTTCAGAGTGACAAGATGCAGAAAGAAGAATAAAATCGGGCAAGAGTTCTTCCTATGACTTAAAAATCGCATGAATAAGAAAGTGCAATGGGAACGGTAAGGATATTCCCAACCTAAAACAGAGCTGGTGATCTTGGGGTTTGCAGTTTCCAAAGCTGTGCACCTTTCAGAAGGTTTAAAGGTATTTCTAAAGAGATGAACCCAGCCTGTACATTGCAGGTACACTTCTCCCGCTCCTTTCCCCTCCTCTTTTCTCTGTACCATTTCAGTTTTTCCCCCTGTGATTTTAATGTACAAAACTCTCCCCTTTTCACTTCTAACTCTTTTCCCTCCAGGTCTTTTGAATTTCCTCTTTTTCCTTCTCTGCTGTTTGTCTTCCCTTGCTCAAAATTTACTCATTTTCACTAAACTTTACTATTTCATGTTCTCCTAAATTTCACCCTCACAAAACTTTCATATTCCACTTTCTAGTCTGTTCTTAGCTTTACAGTCTTTTTTAATGCTGTTTATACACTGTTGCTGGGGCTTCCAATGCCTTTTTAAGGTTTCCTCTATATATTTCCATTCTCTTGATCAACTGTATCAACCCATCAATCCTATTGCCTAATCTACCACACACCCCTCTTCCCAATCAATGTAGCTCATCATCTGTAATCCATCTCTCCAATTAATTTCCTTTTTGGATACCAGTGCCACACATCTGCATTGATCTTTTCACTTTTGGCTTGGATCCTTCTAGGTTTATTTATACAAGTACATTCTTTGAGCTCCTCAGTATGTATTTCATTATCCTCATTTTCTTCCTAAACAGGCTGCTCTTTTTGTTTTCCCACTTGACTAAAATATCCCCCCTTTTTGTACCCATCACAGTGGCATCAGAGAGCCTAATGACAAGAATGAAACAGAGTGCACTCTCTGCTTGCCAGCCTGGGCTTCCCTGCCACGTGACTTCCTCGGAGCTTGTGGACTTTCTACGGAAACTCTATTTTCCCCAGGGATCCACCAGTGGGATTCACGCAACCAGGGGCAGAGCAGGGCAGCTCCTCTTGCACTGCCTGTCCAATGCGCTTCAAGCACAGGCTTTAACTCCTGATGGGTTGCACCAGAAGAGGAAGAGTTCTCATCCTCATCCCCATCCTTACAGCACAGCTGGCTCTGTCCTCTTCTCTTCCTCAGGCAGATTCACTGACTGCCATGGCACAACCTTAGGCAGAAAGGGAGGTAGGATTTGGCCCCGAACCAAAGATGTCAACAATGTGTCATAAGAGTTAGTATGAGTGTCTGTCTCTGCTGGGGAAGGGCTAAGAGCTAGACTAGTAAGGGTACTTCAGGTCAGGCCTGAGGCAAATTAGCAGACAAGTTGTGAAGCTTACACAACATGTGGCCACATTATGTGTGGCTCCGGTCAGCGCTAATAGCCTGTCATTGAGCTCCATGTTTAAACAATTTGAGCAAACAGCAAACACAGAAGATGGGAGGAGGGAAAGACTCCTTCGAGGAATAAGAAAGATCAGGCTACTCAGTACACTTGGCAAGCAAACATTGCAGCGGTAAGGACAACAGAGTACCTACTAGGTACTTAGAGACATGACCCAGATCCTACCGTGCAAAAGTAACATAATACAAAAAAATGTATTACTTGTCCAATTTTAAAATTCACTTGGATAGCAGTTTTTAAGCTACATTGGAAACCAATTTTGGTTTAGGCTGTGTCTGATCATGTGCATTATCTGGGAGAAAAAAAAATATATATGGTTTTGGTTTAGCAGCAAGGAAACAAACAAAGAAAAAAGAATGGGAAGAATAAGAAAAAACAAGTTTTAGTAACAACAAAGTATCAACCACATCCATATAAATAACATTGATACTAGTGTTGGGAAGTAAGTATGAAAACATTTTAAAATAGAACTTAGAAACCATACTGCATTGTTTAGTATGAAAATAATAGCCTTTCTAGCCAGTACTATTAGAGTACTTATTTAATCCAGTGCAGAATTGGCTATGAAACCATCCACTCCACCATGGGAATGCTTAGCTCAGTATCTGGTAGGTTGCCAGCCATTTAAAATGTTTTTGTGTTGGTTTAATGATTGTTCCCATGAGCGCTGATGGTAAGGGTTGACATTAATTAAAATACCAAGTCATCAGAGCTTGCATTGTGGGGAGAGAAAGAATAGGCTGGATCCAATTGTCTTCAAGGTTTCTTCGGCCTTCCACATTCTTCTCTTAGCTGCATCATACATGCCAAGTATCCTCTTAGCTGAGGTGTAACAATGTAAACAGACTGTCTCCACAAATATTATCTTTTTAGGTTCTCCACGTACTTCCATTTATCTGATTAGAGGACAGTCATTAAAATCAGCTAATCATGTAATGTGGCTGTGTTCTGAATGCTAAACAAAATGCCTAAATGAAAGAGGATTTTAAAACACTGTCTGCTTCTCAATTTATTTCTACTGTATACTAAAGGCACACAATACAGTAGGAATTCTGGGCCTTATCCTCATTAACCTCAAAACTCATTATCTCATATAAAACCAGAACCTTTTCACAGAGTGTATTGGAAAATGTATGAAACAACAAATTAAAAGATGTGTTTTGGCACACTCTCTTGAAACACGATGAAGGATTTCACTTAGAACTGTGAAATTAAAACAGAATGGCATAAAATCCTAAGACCCACTGCTAAAATGATCTTCACATCATTCATAAGCTATCCTTATGCATTTCTCTCATTTTATTAAACAATTACTCAAGATCCAGATCTTCGAAGGTGCACAAATAGGAAAAAGTCACTTAACATGGAGTCCTCCAGAGGTCCCCTCAAAAATGAGTAAAGAGGTTGAGTTCTTCTACTCCTCCCACCCTTTCAGCAAGCCTGAGTTCCCATCCTTCTGGCAGAGTCTTAATATTGCAGAGAGCAAGAGCAGAAGACATAAAGTTTATTCTACATATAATACGATCAATAGCCTAAGAACAATGACCTCTGGCTTGACCAATGCAAAGAAGCAAGCTGAGCCTACATAAATGCAATGGGACGTTTTTGCAGCAAGCAATATACAACATAAAGGAGACTGCTACTTCCGATGCAAAAGGTAGAGCACTTCCATATATAAACCACATTTGCTCCTTTGGATCAGAAGTCATGTCATGCTATGACTTTGGGTCACCAAAACCTAAACAAGGTGCCTGAAACCAGTCACCATCCCAGCTCATTCACCAGCACATGGCACAGGGCTCCAACTGCTTCCTACGTCACCTGGGGGGCTGCACAACAGAAGTCTTCATCTCTGAATAACTGCAGTGCAACCACTCCTGTGCTTTGCAAGTACATACATTGCTCCTTTACCTTGTTTGTGGACACAGACACAGGCCCTCTTTGTGCCATCCCAAAGCAAAGCAGGGGGCAGGGGTTTTGAACACTGCAGGCAGATCTCTGTGACAGCAAACCCTGGAACATGGGAACACTCTTTGGCTTTTTGGTGTGAATGTTCTCTGAATAATCTTTTCATATAAAAGAAGTACCAGGCCTTTGAGTCTTTTAGGAGCTCATTGATTTAATGTGGAAGAGCCAGAGAGAGCAAGGGAGGTCCTTGTCCCTGTCCATGAAGGCAGGAGGCCTGATGTCCTCCTGGGGCTTGCCTTCAGTGGAGCAATCATGAACACAAGGTTAGAGGTTGGGGTTTCTTTAGTACTTTTATTTTAAACTGTTAGGTTCAGTTCGAGGGTTGTTTTGCTTATTTGTTTGGTGGGGTTGCTTTTTTGGAGTGGTAGCGTTGGTCTGTTTGTTTTTAAAGGGCAGGCACGTTCAGAGGGATAAAGCAGTGCCTAGACAGCCCGACCAGCCCCTCGCCGAGGGCACCACAAAGCCAGCGCGGCGGAGCGCAGACTCAGCACAGCCTGGCTACAGCGGTGCCTCGATAAAGCGGGTCCCTCTGCCCCTTTGTGCCCCATCCGAAAGCCGCGGGGAGCCGGGGCACCACTCGAGGGGCCCGGCCCGGAGGGCACGGCAGGGGCGGGCGGTGAGGGCAGCGCTGCAGAGGCCAAGGCCGCGCTCCCGCAGCTCCACAGAGCTCGCTCTCCCGCCGCTTCCCCGCGCCTGCGGCCGCGGGGAGCCGGGCGGGGCCGGGCCGTGCCCCCGCGACGGGTAATCCGCGGGCCGGGGCGCGGCGAGTGGGTGGTCCGGGCGGCCGGAGGCGCGGGCTGTCCCCCTGCCCCGGCGCCGGGCCTGGCCCGCTCCCGCTCCCGCAGCTGGGCCGGAGGCGGCCCGCAGACCGCTCTCGGCACATTTCTTCATTTCTCACTTGAGTGCCCTTCTTTGGTTCCCTTTCAACTGCCCACTTTATATCGGCTTCATTACACCACCGCTCCATTTGTGATGTAAATCGGGAAACTCAGGGAAGTTTTTCTTTTGGCCTTGTCTGCGGAAGAATACCGAGAGGTATTCAAAACGTATTAACACAAATCAATGGCACCAATAAAAGCAAAATCTCCTTAGCAACATAATCTTGATTGCAAAAGGAGAACTGAGAGCATTTAGCAGAACAGTGGCCCACATGGAATACGCATTTGTCCAGAAGAATGCAGCACAAAGCCTAAAAGAGAGATGCTGAAAAAATCCAAAATTAACTCACACTGAACAGTTACTCTTTTTTTCAAAAGTACACAATTGGCTACATTAAATCTATCGTGCGCTTTTCTGCTCAGCAACATTGTATCATACCGCTTTGCAAGCCCACATTACAACACCCGGAATGCTTCACAGCACCGGGAGGGAGCACCCCTCCCCACCCACACTTTGGGGACATGTGCACGTTTAACACCACCCCCCCCATATATGTTATAGACATTATGCACACACACATTATAAAAAAGGTGTCAAGATTTCCATACTAGGGTAACCAAAGAGCTGTAAAATGTTTCGTGCAAGAAAAAGAGGCTGACTGATGAGAGCCAAGGCCGTCCTCAGCACAGTGGAGAGCGCAGCGTTAGTTTTTGTTCATAAGGTTCAGGTTAACCAGCATTTCATATCCGATAATCTTAAAAATATGTGAATTGCACTGATGGGATTGATTCCTTTCTGAACAGGTGGTGTCTGCCTCAATTAGATGAAAAGCATATCTTGTTTGAGAGCATTAGTGTATATATAAAAAAGTGTACAAACAGCTTCAACATCACCATTCAATCAGAATGATAGCACATATAATAAATCCTACTATCATTAGGGCTTGAAAAGCTTGAAGAATTCCAAATGCAAACTTAATGAAAAACCAGTTTGAAACAGTTAAGGCAAGCAATGCTTGTAATTTGGTAACTCCAGTCCTGAAGTCGCATATATTGTCACCTAAATTATCCAAAACTGTTCTCTCTTCCCCCCTCCTGCCAATTTAGACTATCAACTGGAAACAAGAGGAGATCGTTAAATCATATGCCAGAGTTTTTCAGCTTTTTCTGTCTTTTTCTTCTACTCTCTACCACTCCCCCTCCCAACACAGATGAAAAACACCAAGGCTTAGTAGATACGTTAACAATTATTTTATTAGTTTATAATACATACAACTTAAGAAATGCTTTAAAAAAAATTTATACTGGAGTCCATTCCAATTCTGGGTCAAGTCAGGAAAAAACAATGCTGATGCATTAAATAATATTCTATAATTCAACAATAGATTAACTTCAGTAATTTAGCAGACATGGTTAAATACTCTTAAATACGCATATATACAATTGTGCAGCCTTAAAAAAAGTCCTTTTCTTCCTATCTTCTCCTCCCAAAGCAATGCACCCTGTGAACACAGTACTGTCTTGTAAGCTTTCAGTCTCTCACCCAGACTTAAAATATTTGAAGAGGAATGTTACAACAGCGGAAATCACAGCAACCCTATCTTTCTAAACTCTTTATGAGAGGAGAGATGCCCAACAGGCAAAATTAACATCAAGTCTCTCTGTAAATAGCAGCTTCTTTAATATCCAGTTCTAGGTTAAATTATTGCTTACATAATTTCTGCCTGAAATGGATTTTTAACATAACTGGATTTTTAACTCCAGAATACTGGGGTTTAAGTTTGCCCTCTTGAAAGGCAACACCCTTTCACTGACTTATTTACCATTACGGTTTTATACATTTTACAGGTTTTTCCTAAGTGCACACAATCTGATGCAATTCTCTGCCAATTTTTTTAAAGCAACTTGAATTACACAGGTCTAATTTAGCACACAACATTTAGGCACCGTTTTGCAGCTTACTATTCTCTTTCAAATTTATGTTTGGAATTACTTTGCTACTCTGATTGCCATACTCCATCCTTTATGAAAACAAGAATCTAAGTTACACTTTTCAAATCAAGAACTACTCTGTATTCCTTGTTATCTCACTGAACCAAACTGTTCATTGACAATATTAACCAGTAGGTACACTGCATATCCTAACAAGTCAGGAAGCCTGTTGCAAGCACAAAAGGATCAGAGATAAACACTTGGAGTGGATGAATTAGATGTTTACATCAGTACAGTGAAATCAATTTAAACACAGAGCCACTAAAAATATCAATTATATTGCATCAGGATACCTGACTTTTTGAAAAAATTCTAAATGTGACTTAAAAAATGGATTCACAAATGTAAAACACTGTAACAAAAAAAAAAAAATCTTCAGCTGACTACTAAGTCTAGTTTTCAACACAAGGCAAAGTAACTTTCAATGAAGAAGTTATAAATTAGGAGAAAACAGCAACAAAAAAAGCATGTTTCAATAAACATCATAAAATCTACTATTTGCTTTCAAAAAGTGAGTATTTGTCAATGGTTCCCTTCTCCATAAAAGCTACAACTAACTACAGAAGTCTCTCTTACTCACACGAACTTAAATTGTACTAACTGGATCCTACTTGTAGGCCTTAGATATACTGTCACATGACAGGAGCTGTCTGGACAAGTCAAGAATTTTCTTTGGAAACAATTAGCCATGCATTACAGGCTCCAGCTTAGGAAAAGCCTGTTCTGCAGTTACTGTGCAGCTCTCATCAGCAATTCCGTTTTGGTCTGGCTATTTTAAATGAAGAGACACTGAGTTTAAAAAGAAGCTTACCTTCCGCATTATTATTCTGTATAATAGCAGAATTGTCTATCGACTAGAGCATAACTAAAATAAATTAATAACACACTTATTAAAATAAAAAAATAGAAGTTAACACAGTCTACCTAATTACTGAAATGGTCTGCTAGCTTTTACTTAACTTGCATTATTCAATACCATTTCATTCAGTTCAAAACTATTTTCCATCATACTCAGAGAACTCCAAACCTAATCTCCAAACTCAAGCTTTTGGGTGTTGCTTCTCCTAATTCCTATGTTTCATCTTTTGCCTCACTAAATTGTTCCTAATGGTCTGTTGTATTCTGAAGAGCCAAGCATTTATGAATCCTTTTTCAAGAAAATAAATCGTAATGAAATATTAATGAGCTAAACAAAGCAGAATTCTTTTTTAAAAGGACAACTTCCATGAAAACAGTAAAATGTAGTTTATAAAGGATATATATTACCCCAGTGTCATGTGGTAGAGATACACACACCAGTACAAGTGTCAACAAATGAAGTTTCATGCAAGGATTCAGATGTTCTTAAATTTTAAAAAATAGTCTCTAATTCAGCCCACACCGACTGAAACAGTGTGCAAAAAGATGAAAGTTCAAAAATTAATGAACAGCAAAATTCTGTAACCAACAAAACAACACAAATGAATATCTGTAACTAATGAAGAATAAATGCATGTTTCCAGCAGTGAAATTTTTTTGCTTCTAGACTACGTCTCCCCTTCAAATTTTTTCTCTTCCTTAAGAAGAACGATACTATTTTCTCATTACGTCAGTATCCCCTGTTTCACCCGGCCTATTCAAAGAGAACTTTACAAAGAATAAACACAGGAATTAAGAAGGTAGCACCATTAGAAATAATCACTCCATCGAAATCAGGAAAAAACCTTCATTTATCCTTATCCAACATACTTTGACATTCAGCAGCCTAATAATACAGGGTAAAAGAAGCTCTCATAACTGTATATTGATAACATTCATAATGGTCATGCATATTACAATCAGGTTTCTAGAGTGATGTTTGCAAAGTAAGCCTTCATGCAGATAGGCATTCAGCTCATTAAGTCCATTTTCATATTTCCTATTAGTCCCTGAGAAGTTAATTATTTCTACCTACAATATGGCTATTAAAGGCATTATAACGATCATACACTTAGCTGTTTGTGACGGAAATGCAATGTGGCTTCAGGGAAAAGCACAGAAATTACAGCAAATTAGCAGTGATGAATACAGATCTTATTTCTGAAATGCTTTCTTTTCGTAAACAAAGTTGCTGAAGAGCAACGTAAATGATTTTAGTCACGGATACAAAACTAGCCAGCGTCACTTACCCTTAATAAATTGCTACTATGAATCCAAGACATTTGCAGCTCTGAGACCTCTCTAATTGAGCATTTCCTTTACACAAAATCATCTGGATTTTAGGGTCATCACGATTCTTCTTTTAATTACTCAGTAGCAGTGCTGGGAGAACTTAAAAGAACCAGGGATTTTCTTTGCTTAACATATCTTTTGCCTCTTAATTAAAGTGATCTCTTTAAACTGTTCAGAATTGAAATGGGTTTTTTTGGTGGACACTTTGCATTATTGCCAGCTGCTCAAAAACCATAAGCTAGGGCTCCAAAACAAGGGGACCAATTTAAAACTAAGACTTTGGGGAAAGGAATAAAGAAAAGTTCTTTTTCCTTTCCTTCTGGCTTCTAAGCAGTTACAAATTGCATTTTAAAGCTCTTCCCTACAATCTTCAGGGCTAAATAATGACTTTTAGAAAAAAAAAATTAAAACCGACTTTTAAGTAAGCCTGTATATGAGAGATAGAGCATTTAAACACCATGGTCTTGAGAGTTACAAAAAAAATACTATTTAACAAATTCGTTTAGAGATTATAATTTACATCTAAGTACTGTAAAAAGTTTTTACAATCTATTCTACTTCAGTTTAAGTATCATTTTGGATATTTAGATATTGGGAAATTTTGGATTTGCATAAATAGTTTATTAAAATTACCCTTACTGAGCTATTACAAAAAATTTACTTGACTTCCTGTAGCCTATCTCCACAAACATTTTCATTTCTGGTAAAATTTGCCAATCCCAGTATAAACTTCAAATCAGAGCTATTTAACAATAGATGAGCTCTACAGAATTATTTATGTAGGGTCAGACAGAAAGACTTTCTCCCTCAGGACTTATTTCTATCTATCACTAAAAGATTAAAAAGAATTTATTTCTATTATACTACAGAAAAAAATCTTTATTCACCAGTTAAAGGCCACTATATCTAAAAATAATTATCAGCTTTCACAGGGAGTCATTGATGCCTTCACCATTAGTTTTTCAGGCTAAAGGTGAAACAGGCATAATGAACATCATTTGCTAAATGATTAATATCAACTCCTACTGTTAAAGGAAATTTCAAATAGATAAGATTATTTGTAGGAATTTCTGACTTGCAAGAAGCTGAACAAGTTAGTACAATGTAATATTTATTTTAGCAAAGTGTAGGCTGTGTCCTGGAAGTCCTACTACAGCTTTTGGTCTGTTCAAACTATGCAACTTCTTTCTTTGCCAAATAGACAAAAAGGTAACGTATGTCTTCTCACTAGCACACAAAGTAAATAGATTTCGTATTTCAGAAGCAACATCAAAGGAAAATCCTGACAACTGCCACAGGCATTAAACAGGTGATTAAAGTTCCTGCCATGTTCAATTTCCATAACTGTAATTAATGAATTGAAAGGGATTGTATCAGAATGTTTTATAACATTCTTACTAGGTGAGTGTATTACCTCTTCAGGAGAATAACACCTTTGAGATAAAACTCATCTCTCTGTATATGCAGTTTCTCAAGTTTCCTGATTGTATTTTAGGTCAGAGTCAATGTTTTAATACAATATCGGAAATACTTTTAGAAGGAATTAGTCTGGCCTCCTTACTAAGGGATTTAACTTTTTAATTGCTCCGAGCTCTACTCTGGACCTCTGCACTAGAGTTCTTTAAGAGAAAGTCATAGTTAAAACACAGAAATGCCTGCTAACCAAGCCCATGACTGCTGATGCACCTAAAAGTAGGCAAGAATTTAACCAGCACTACCACTTATGTGGAAGCTTTACTAATGAGATACTCTTTGTAAACTCATAAGCCACACTCTATTCACTGTTCTGGTTTCAGCACTTGTTGTGCCTAAAGTAGCTTTACTGTCAGTGGGTTTGGGTGCTGCTGGCAAGGTATCTGTGGTGTCACAGAATGTAGCATGGAAAGTTTGGGTAGCAAACTAAGGCAAACAGCTCACGCTGAATGTGGTGTTACTATTAACGTATCGCAAGCCCTATCCAACCTATCCCTCCACACTATGTGGAAGGATAGGTTTCCACACCAGTGGAAAACTGCATCCATGACACAAATTATCTGTACAGTCAACGGAAAATCTCGATAAAATCTAGACTTCATGTGATTCAATATTCATTTTATTGAAAATCGACACTTAAAGAAATCAATATATATTTCTGGTTATCAGAATTTATCACCAGTTATGACCTGCGTTCCATTTCAACCTCTCCTCTGGACCTCCAATCTCCCCAGTCTCAGCTGCCATCAATGTTATGTTTCTGGCCTCCCTTACAGGCTAAAAACTAGTTTGAGGTTATAATTAATACTTCTGGGCAAGAGGAGGAGCGCTGCAGACCCAGATTCATATTAAAGAACAGGTTGAAATTGATTTTTAGAAAATTATAAACATTTACTTTGGAGAGAGACCATTGTGGCACCCAGAAGACCGAGGAAGCACGAAATTGGGATTTGTTAATTAAAAATCACGTTCTGTCATGTCAAAGAAACACACTTGTAGGCTCGTATGAAAAGCATAGCTGAGCTATTTTCAAAGTGAACAGCAGGAATCCACAGATGAAAGCTGAGCAAAGGACGAGTTTTGGGAACAGATACAGAAGGCTTAGATTTAAGAAAACTTAAAACTTTCTAGATCACTCCTACTATGAACAATTCAGGAATATAATACTCACTAGAGAATATTTTACAGAGAATAAATATCTTGAAGACATAGAAAAATAGTTCACAGCATCAAGGTACCTGTATTTAAAAGATTAAAAAGAGAAGACTATTCTTGTAGTGGTATCAACTTTTCATTCATACAAATATTAAGCAGAGTATATCTGTTTTTTCATATATTCACATTATTGCTTGCTACCACAACTGTACAAGGAACATGTTCTTAACTTACATCAGTGTTCATGTACAGTAATTTTATGTATCTAGAGCAAATTCTGAAATATGAGAGTTGCAATTAAAAAAACCCAAAACCTTTTGTGAAGATATGAACAACTATGGTATAAGCATAACAAACAAAACACAACCGGCCTGACCCAAGCATACATCGTATATCCAGTTAAAAAAAGTCTTATACTTGCACAGAAAATAAGCTTTGTAAACCAAAATGAGCAAAAGAAAAGGGTGCAATAAATAACTGTCTAACACATTTAAAATCCCGCTGTTGCCCAGTGTACCCTGTTTTGATTATTAAATGGCCTCTGCATCTAGAACTCTACTGCTCAAGAATACTTCAATAACTTTTTCTGCTTATGTAGTTTTAAAATAAACGAAAAAAACCCTGAAAGGTCCTCTTGGACAATAAGTTTTAGTAAAACAAGTCCTTCTGCACTCCTGTGTACAGGTTCTGGTAAACAGTAGGAATAAAGCTGATACATGGCATTAGACTGAATTAAAACACGTACATTATAAAATGCAATACTAATACATTTTTGTGATCTTGAGTTCTACTAACCAGATGCATGCAATTCTCTCAGTGAGTCTTCTAATCCAAGCAAAATAATTCCACTTTGCTGCTTCTTTTTAACTTTCAAAGCCGAACTTTTTCAGAACCAGCTGACAAGACTTCTTCATGAAAAGCACAGAGATTTCTACTAATGCAATGGCATTTGGGTTCCAAAAAGCACAGTTTCAAAAAGAACTTTATCTCCTTTTGCTGGAAGAGACTAGCCAATATCCCAAGAAGAAATAAAAATATTTACAATTGACTAGTCACTGACAGAAGTTTAGGAATATCTTAGAAGGAACTTCAGCATGTAAATGAATAACTAAAAGGACTTACACAATGTACAGTCAATCAGTTGTGTCATATTGGGATAAAAAAATACCTGTTCACTTGTATATAATTTTCAGCTGTGTATTTATGGTAATATATATATATGTACACACGCGCGCGCACACATATAAAAGACTCTTTGAAAATCAAGATACGTTAATAAACAGAAGTAGCAAAAGTAAAAATAACTTAAGTAGTAATTAACACCTGTGTGAAATCAGCAGAGTTTGACTAAATGCACTTAGAACATGTTCTTATAAAAAAAACAAAACCAAAAAAACAACCAATGAAACAAAAAAAAAAAGAATGAAAACACCACAAGACTCTGTAGAACCAATGCTATGTCACTACCAGGAGAGCACCAAGCAAGGCACCATTGGAAAGACAACATACTTGAATAAGTCTCTATAAATAAATCAAATGCTAATCTGGTCGAAAAATTGGTGTCTTTGGTAAAAATTCTATAAGGATGACCTGTATAGAAAGAAAACAAATATATATTAAAGATGGCAGCAATCCTATTATTTATCACAATAATAATTCATATTCCTTTTTTTTTTTAGTACATCAAGTTGTGACAAAAATCAAAGATCACAGAGCTTGTCTTAGGTAGGAGACCATTAGAAAAGTCATGCATGTTAATTGTTTTGGGGTCATCAGTAGAAACTCCAAACTCTTAAAGAATCAAATTCAATTGAATAAGCTTGCCTACTGACACGTAACATACGAAAATGAACTGAAGCAAGCTACTACATAAAAATTCCTTAACATAATTAGTTTCCTTTATTAGGAAAAAATTATGAAAGAGATAAATGCATTCATTTGAAAAAATTAAAAAAAAATCCAGAAGGCACAATGCATAAAAAGTTAATTTTCAATTACACAGGCAATTCCATTTACTTCAGAATTATTTCCACTTAATACAGGATTCTAAATCATGTTAATAGTTTAATACCTGTATAGAAAAGTGTACCAACTTTTGCAAAGTTCCCATATCTACAAATGTGATTAGTCAAGAACCTGACTAATGCTTTTGCATGATTATTTTCATGGTCTCGATTCAAATTAAAACTACGTGTTTCTGAGCTAAGTACATAATAGGGTCTGCTCCAGAACACAATCCAAGTATTTATCCTCCTTTAAACAGGAAGCTTAAAGAAAATGTTCACTTGTGCATCTTCTTTCCTCAGAGAGACAGTCGTAACACAGCAGCATGATCTGATTCATAAAGAAATAAATGCATCTAGTAACATAACTAAGGATTTTATTTACTTGTAAGGGGGACTCACCTTCCTAAAAGTTAAAAATTTTTTCTGAATATTTTTGATTATAAAGAAGAACACCGCTTAGCTGCTTAGCAAGTATACACTATCTCTGATAGTGTACCAAACATCAGCAAATAAATGAGTCTCTGATTTTATTTCTAAGGCAAACACATTAGAAGTAATGTATACTGAAATCAGGTGTACAAATTTATTTTTCGAGAGATTCAGAAGGGACTTATTTTCAGAAGTGATGCAAACTGCTCAAAATCTATTGATCAGTGATGTTAGTCAACCACTGGATTCTGCAGAGATACCAGGGCTTCTGATATTCAGGCAAGGTTTCAAGAAGGGAGCAAGAAGTAAAGCTGGGACACTCTGTTTATGCCAAGATGTAAGATTATCTTGTCTTTCTTAATTTCTAAAATTATTTACTTAATTTAGCAATTACAACAGTGAAAATTTCATATTCAGCAAAGCACCAAGTTTTGGGTGAAAGAATCTAATTTCAATCATCTGTTTTGAAAAAGAATTGAGGATAAGTATTTATTATTTAAAATTAAATCATGAACACAATAAGGGCAGTTTTTAAAGAGACTAGCAAATCAGTTCACTGAACATGAGAAAACAGTACAGTAAGGTTTTGTAAAAATTCTCTCACTAAGTATATCCATAGATAATACCAAATGTTTCACAAATTGAAAATAAAATCTTTGACCTTTATCTCATAAAACTGTATCTGCATGCATATATACTATTAATGTAAACAGGTCAACTGATTATAAATTATATTTAATAAAATGAATATTCATCTGTAAACACTGGTGGGCCACAGTATTTATAAACTTGCATTGTGTTTTTTTCAATTGAATCTGAAACCATTGGCTTTGACAGTGTTTCCTGTGGAAAAACAAAGTTTTCAGGAAAATAAGAACCACTTAGATAAAGCTTAAGTCTACTTTCTGAAATTTGATTTATTCTGTTTTCAGTCACACTCATGCATCTAACCAAAAAAATCTGGTAGAATAGATGTTAAAAAATGTACTTATTCAGTGAACTGAATAGAGTCATTCTGTAAAAAAAAGCATTTTTAAGACCTTATATTTCAGGCTAGAAATAATGCAGAAACAGGAAAAAGGGGAAGACTAAAACGTAAAGATAATTTTAATATCATTTTGAACTGTTTAATAAAGTTTGAAGTTTTAATATGCATTATAACTTTGTTATTTCAAAGAATAGATGGAGTACTGTGTAATGGAAGATCACAGATCAATTACAACTAACACAGTAGATATTTCTCAAAAACTAATCTTAATTTTTAAAAAGTTAACCTTCCTATCACCCAGTTCCTAAAGCATTAAAAAAAATTATGGAAATTCTAATGTTTCTCATATTTTAGTAGCTTAATTTCATCCTATCCTATGTACTTCCAACACATTCTGAAAATGAAAATAAGAAAAGCACCTAAAAAAAGAGTAAGAAAGTTGCAAGCTAAACAAACTGAAATCCCATACTGGACATCATTCATTTTAAACCACATATAACTTTTCACTGTGTATTTCCAAGAAGGGCTTATGGAGTCTCAGCCAAAGACTGAATTAAAACTCCAGAGACTGACTTAAAAATATTTTAGTGACACCAATTGGAGATAAAGATACTTTTAAGATAGTTGAGGTAAGGGGCAGTTAAAATCTAAAAAGGTTTCTTAAGCTCCAACAGCTTAGTTGAAAGGTCTTCTTCCATACTTTTAGACTTGATTAGCATTATATAAAATAGCCATATCTGACTTGCTGCGTAACCAAAGTTGTGGTTATTCTTTATACAGCATCTAAAATTTCACACTCCATCAGCACATGTTCAAGCTATTTTATCTTGGCAATTAATTTATTATTTTTCAGAACACAGTGAAGCCTTGTTTTCAAGTCTTTCATAACTTTATAAATCAGTCCTGCACATGAAACCATGCATCTGTGAACCGTAGAAAATCCTTGCACTCAGGCGATTAAGCTCCTGACACCTTTACTGATTAATAATCATGAAAAGAATAAGATCAGAAGCAAAATAAATGATCATTTAATAGAGAAACTCACAAAACAGCCCTTTAACTTACATATTCCATCATGTTATTCGTTTCACATTTCCTTTTGCTTAGTCTCCAATGCAAGCACAGCTAGACAAGGAGGAAAGAAAAAGAAGAAAAATGAGCTGTATTTTATTGCAGCACACAGACTAGCCCATTTGTCCACCTTTCATATTTTTCGTTCAACAAAAGCATCTGTTTCCATACTGTGCAATTCAAACTCCAACAGTACGAAGCTGCTCCCTGCGGCACTCACCTTGTGGTATAACCTATTGTTTTCCCATTCTAATAACTTCTCAATCGATCTTCGTGTCTGGAAGACAAATGAGAAAGAATTTTACTCTTGACTGGTTTTAGAAAAACTTTGTTTTGCAGCTGCTTTTGTGTGAAAAGGAGAGAGGTACGGGACAGTGACTGAGTACAGGGTGGTCTGCAGTACTATCAGAACTTCTCCACTATTAAATAGTATCTAGAACAGAAACAACCTTTTATGACAGCCACATAATTATTTTCAACCACTTTGGAACAAAAACTGTTGATATACATGCTGCCTGGTTCTTATGGCAGTTATAACTTTAAAATCCCAGAAATTTCGAAGTGATCCAAGCAGGAACACTGCTCCCTCAGTATCAGTGGTCTAAGTGCACTGACTAAGGTCAGTAGCTAAACTCAAAAATGTTGCAAGCTATTTTGCAGTGCTGTAAGTCAAGTACAAACACACAATACTCTAAACGAGAAATTTGTTACATTTACATCCAGATTTAGAGACTGAAAAAACAAATGCAGAATTTACAGTAAATTGCACAAATTCATGTGATTTTTATAAAGAGCAAACCCAATATTTAGGATTCTAAAGCAAAGGTTTACCGCCTGACAGTACTGTAAGTACTGTCCACACTTGACACTTCAGACAGGGAATCCTGAAAGCTGTTCTGCACAGCTTTTTAAGACTATGTATGCTAGAAGTAAAGGACATTCTGTGCTGTAAAGTTTCACAGCATTTTGAGTATAACTATTCAGTTATATTTACATTTGAGAAACACATACTGACATTTATAGTCATTTGACTGCCAGAATATATATTGCTTAGCTCTAAATGAGATTTGCTACAGATTGTGAATAAAAAGAGGATAATTCATGGTGCCAGGTGTTAAGATGAGACCAACAGAGCTGCAGGTGCAAAAGGACGCAGCAATGACAAGGATCAAATACAACTTAGTGCAGCTGCAGCTTCCTTACAAGGTGGAGAGGGGTGAGGGGAAAGGATGAGAGAGCATCTTGCTGTTATTACTACAAAATACTAGTACTGTAAATGAACCTTAACAAATCAAACTAAACGTTGTCATGAGAAACAAGGAGTAAAATAAAAATTGGACAAAAAATTATTAATTTCCTCTCAAATATTAACTGGTGTTTTCAAACACCAGTTTGTCTCTAGTTTTATACCGATGCGGTTGTGGGGAAACACATCTAAGTATGTATTGTGGTCACATGATTAAAAATTAGATCATTGCTATCTATGTGTATTCATTACACTGAACTTTTTATTATGTTTTATTTTAAAAAGTACAAGTCAGGGAATTATCAGAAGGTGGATGTGCCAGTGACTATTTTATCACATCAATTGGAAATTGAGTATTTTTGGGGTTATTCTTATTATTATGTTTTTAAAGACAGTGCCCTTTAACAATAATCAGTAGACCTCACTTGTTTCTTTGTAAAGATAGCCTTTTAGAGTCTGCTCTCCTTTTAAATGAAAATAGGGCAGCAGTTATGGTCACACTTTTGTTAATTTAGTTGCCAGTCAGCTCCAAATCAAAAGAAAATAAGGCTGCAGAGTGTAATTAACATTCAGTTCAGTCGTTTTGTCCCTTGTCTAGCCCCCAAGCTTTGTTAAAATTGCCATCTGAATGCTGAAGGCTGTAGGGAAATCGATTTGATTCTAATCGCACCATGAAAAGAACATGATCTAACTGCTTTCAGCCCTCCGTAAATCTGTACTAGGTCTTTAGCACAATGCAACTTCCAATTTAAAAAGCACTGAATGTCTCGTCAATGACTTTGTGAAGAAAAAAGAACAAGGAGCAGACATAAAAATTCCAATAGTTGTTTAAGCATTAAAGTTCATTTGCATCACAGCAAACCTGAAAAGGGCTGACCTCTCAAACCGCCTCTCAGGTCTATGAAGTTGTAGCCTTGACAAGCTCACATTGACAGAGCTCATTGACTCTGAAAGGCTACTCTATCAATGGTGAAAAATGGCAATAGGTTCTACTCTGAGCAGGCATCTGCCTGCCCACCCGCTGCTAAACCAATGGCAAAACTGATTCAAAACCTGAATCTACCTTGTAATCTTCCTTTCCAGGACCTTGTAATAATAGATTAAGATCACTATACAATTTAATTTGTTTGCCCCAAAGACTGTGAAAAACATCCAAGCTTTTCAAATTCCAATAAAATTACATCTGTATTACAAATTATAAATATAAATAAGAAATCGATAGGTAGTTATGTACTATTAATTGGTTTATATAAATAACACAGTTTAAAATCATTTGACTAGCATGAAATAAAAATACATGCAGCCTCAAGACCATGATTATTTATCTTCCCAGAGCCTTAAATATAATCCTTCCTATAGTATTACCTGGGATATAGTTCCCAAATCACATCATATTATCAATACAGAAATGTTAATGAAAATTAGACTGTAAAATATTTCTGCAAACCTCAGAGCTTGGAATAAAAAGAAATGAATTAAACAGCATCACACAATTCACTATAGTAAGTTTTCTTCCTACTTGACAGGTGAAAAAAAGCACTTGCACGTGCAGCTTAATTAATCACTGCTCTTGACATCTCAATGATTTACAGTGAGGAGCAGGTGAGGATATACAAAACCAGAAAGGAACACTTGATTTGAGTGTAGCATTTCCAGCACACTAGGATGACAAGCTTATATATTCTATCAATGGTGTACAGAAAAACCCATACAACAAATTATTTGTTAGCCACAACAAAAGCACAAATTAAGTGGAAGAGAGACTTGCTTATTAGGAAGATTTAATACTATCCAGCTTTCAAATTTTATTTTCTTTTAAAACCCAGTCCAATATTTGAGCAAAGCAAAAACTGCAATTCATGTACTTTTTAGCATACCAATGATAAGAAAGTATGCTTTGTAACATACTTCATGAAAAAACCATGTCTTTAATGCTACGCACAGAATTTTGTGAAATAGACCTCTTCAACTGTCTAGATGCAATGTTTAATGAAACATTCCTGTAAAATAATGATTCTTTAGAGATATTAATGTCTAACAGTCTTTCGAAAAATGAGACTACCAAAAAAGCCCAACTCCGAACAAACTTTCACCAGTGCTTATTGCTCTTGATTCAGAAAAATAAATGCTTTCCCTTAAATGCGGAAGAACAAAAAAATCCCAAGCCTAAATATGAACTTTTCATGCAAAAACAAGGTAGTATTGAATGTACTACCAACTGCAAGACCTTTCTGTTACGTGTTTGCAAGTGTTTAATGCAGTTAGCTTACAATTCCAGATGTAGCTACGATCTGGACTGGAAGGCTGTGCAGCAACAGAGACCCCTCTTGCAGTACATGACCTGGAACACACACACAACACTAAACTACACTAGTGAACGGGCCAAAGCCCCCTCGACTTCTTCTGCAAATCAGTAAATGATTGGTACAATATTAAACAAAAGGATCTTACATGACTCCTAAAACGTTTCTGATCTGAGTACCTTCCTTTGTCTTTATTAAGTGGGGAAACAACATGGATAGTAACAACATGATCTAACAATTTTAATCATAGTTGTCTAAGAAAAACCGAAGAATCTCCTGCTACATGCATTCAATCTTTGACTTCTCATCTGAAAACACATGCAAATGTTGCACAACATGAGACCAACAAGTAGCAAGAGATTTTCAAATTCCTTCATACAAAACCTCACCACAATCAAATATTATTAATTTTGAATATTGCCCTGAACAAATACACTTCATGCTCAAATTTCAAAATACAAAGAGACCATTTCAAGCAGACTTTTGTTGATTGTCACATGGGTGGAATTTGTATTGAAAGAATGACCAGAAAAAAGTCAAAGGATCCTATCAGAGGTCTGAACTATACTATCTCCACTCATTTAAAGAGAGAAACGACAGAAGTGGGAATTTCTATTCATTCTGACTACAAAATTTATACCCAAGTAATTTAGTTATCAGCACAAACAATGAAATAGAAAGTTAGAAGTCAACTGAGTCACAGAACTGTGTGGTCACTTTCACCATGCCAGAATATCCCCCAAGCCAATTCTGAGGCCCATATTGGTACCACAGAAATTCCAAAGCTGTACTCAGAACACACATAACTGAATTACATACATCTGTGCTAATCAAGTCCTCATCTTGAACACTCTCACAAGGAAACCCTTTATGAACTGTAAATTGGTAAGATTCCCATCTCACTGAGGAATTCTCTATTTGTGAAGGGCGAAAAAGACAAAGGGGAAACCCGAGTTGATTTCAGATACTGACATGCTGGAATACCTGCTTCAGCACACACAGTACTTTGAAAAGGTGTCTGAACAACTACATGGGTGAACATGTAGATCTTGCATCATCTCTCCTATTAGTAACTAGGGTATTTCTTATTTTAGACTACCGTAAGGGTGCTCATCCCAGATGCCACTGCAACATCTGTGCAAGAAAGCGAGTGAAACCTATACTAAACAGACTGAAGAATATCTTGAAAAAAATATAACAGTAGTGCTTTTTGTAGGATCTTGAAATAACTGCCTTGTCTAACAAGATTACTATTGCTGCATCTTGCCTTACCTATAGATTATTCTGTGTAGAAAGTGAATCCCACCTAAAGCACAGATCACAGTTACTGATCAGGCAAAGAGAAACATAATCACAGAATTCTGGAGCAGGAGAACTGACAACATCAAATTGACCTCATGAAACTCCCCATTCTGAAAGACAGCCCTGAGAATATTGTCCCACACTCAATCCATACACTGACCTAAACTTCATGTCTCAACCCTCCGTTGGTACATCACAGAAAGATGAATTTAAAGCTTAATGAACCAAAACAGACCAATTACTTCCTGAAAAGGTCTCTTCCACATTGTTTGCTGGTATAAAGAGCAGCTCAGCTTTATTTGACATGTAGTATTTTTTTAACATCTAAGCCAAAGACAATTCCTTAGTGACTAGTTGCCTTGATTCTCAGATTCCCAGACTGTTTAAGAAAGCAGTAAAGCCATGAAATATGTGGAGAATGGAGAAGGTGTACAGAAACATACACCCCACGTGTATTATCCACGAGTAAAATAGAGAGGATATTTAATTATCAGCAATCTACTGACAGATACTAGATGAGTATTTTCCAAAGTCATCTTAGTCTGCAAACAGACGAACATAGCAGAGACAAATTATCAAGGGAAGTTTCTAGAAGATGATTACAAGTCTTATATAAATTTCCTCTCAACTTTAGAAAGCCTAAAAGACTCAAGTTGCTAACTTGATATTTTAGCTGTCCAGTAAGAGCTAAGTCACCAAGTAAGTGTTGCTAGCTACTTTCTGTAATGAGATGACAATGACTAGAGCCAATCATTGTGAAAACTTCATGCTATGGAGAAGCCTTGTGGAAGAAATAGTCTTGACCTTGGCAAAATTAACACACTTTCCTCAAGAAGGTCAAATTGAGATGTGGAAAAACATTTCACAGGCAGACAAATGTTGAACTGATCCATGAAACATCAGGACTGTAATTAATGTTGTTACTTGGACTAGTAAATTAAGATTAGTAACTCCTTTATTCTAGGATTAAATTCTAACTCTGACTCTGTCATTACAAGAAAACAAAAACCATGAAGCTCCAATTCTTCCAAACAAATTATTCAAACATGGCCATGATGATCTAAAGCATCCACCTCCTGCTGGAGGACATTCTCAGAGAAAAGGCCACAGAAAATGAACATATAAAATGTATGAAAATATGATCAAATCTCCATTAAATAATTCATCTGATGTCAATCTCTGTGAGAAATTTTAAACTGAACATTAATGAAGATTTCACCTCCATCTTCTCTTTTAAGGTTACAGTCCCCGTCATTTATTTCCAAAATATCCAGCAGTATGCTATGGAACACAGTTCAAGACCAGTGTAGGTGGAGAAACTAAAGGATCTCAGGTTACATCTCTATTAAGAAATGAAACTGTGCCCAGAAATATTCTCATTCACTTCAAGCCAGCTGGCAGGGAACAGCTTACATCTATATCAGTAAGTTTTCATAACCTCCGAACCACTCGTGCCTAGAGCATTCCGGTAATGCCTATGAATTGTTACACAATACAGAACCAGAGCCTGCCAGGGGCCTGCCTAAAAGTACAAATTATAAAGCACCAGTTCCTAGGAACATTCCTTTGACTCCTGCTGTTATGAGTATCTAAGGGGCCAAGAATGGAACAGAAGTTATATGGCCAGAAAGACTAAAAGGCAGCACAACTTAACAAAGTAACTCCATAGAAGACCCTGTAAAATCTAACACTTCACCAGTGTGTATGCTGAAGAGAATGATCCCTCTGAAAGGGACAGCCTCTACAGTGCTTTGTCCATCTAGGACCGATTTCAGAAAAATACAGAATCCCAAGTTGATCTGCAGTTAGATTTTTTAGAAAAAAATCTGGCTACTTAAAAAAAAAATCTTCCATCATCATTATTGTTCCAAATTCACCAATTTTGTCCAAAATTCAGCAAAACTTATTTTTATGAGCTAAAAAATTAGAAGTACCTGGTCACTTTACATGTATGTTTGGTATGGCAGAAGAATATTTATTAATTCCTTTCATCTTCTCTTTTGTAGAACTGCCCTCCTCACCCTCCCAACCATTTTGTCAGTAGTAATGTTTCTTGAACTACTATTTTTTTGTTAAATAACAAGTTATTTTCTTTATATATAGTGCTTGAGTTACTGAGAATGCTACACTTAGGCAGAAAATAATGTTTTACTCTGATTTGTTTAGTAAAGTGGAAAAGTGAATACTTTCCAGATCTAGACTACTGGGAGAAAAGTCAAGAGAAGAGGCACACAAGTGTGCCACTACCTCACATTTGCCAGAACTCCATTCACTTTTATGTTTGTTTTACAGTACCATAGTCTAACAAGCTATTGTTCAGTAAGTGCTTTCTACTTGTTTTAATTTTATCATATAGATTGCAGGTAATTTTGCCTTCTAATTTTTTTCCTCAATGGTGTTTGCATATGCTCCCCATTTTGCATTATCTATATGTTGCTTAACACAGAATCCTAAAAATGTTCCTTCCTAAACTGATTTCCAAATCTAACTACTAACTAGACCATTCTTAGCATGCTCTTTCAAAATAGCTCCATGCAAATTTCAGCTAGCTCATGTCTGTATTTTCAAAAACACGTCAAGCTGGACAAGAAGAGCAAAATAAAAAGCAATATTAAACCCAAACCACTGCACGATCCCTTTATATACCTCAGCCATCACAATGTAAAAGGGGTTACAACACGGAAATGTTAATTTCACCTGCATTATTTTGATTAATATTAAAATGTTCAGAGATGGAATTCTGATTACAAATGCAAATAGATTTTAAATAACATTTAAAATATTCGCTACAGATACCAGAGATACGCTACATTTAGGATTTATATAAAATCCATTACAAAGAACAAATCAAATTACAAATGTAACTTCAGAATACATATTCTTTAATTACTAAAAGTTGCATTTTTGACCTATAAAGAAACAAACTAGTATTTTGTGATATACTTTTATTTGTTAGTGTTCTTCACGCCTATCTTAATGCCCTGTCCCCCACCAAGCAGGTCTGCAAATTAAAAGACATGGTAGAACTAGCTGCTCCCACACCTCATTATGCACCAACTCACTACTATACCCTTTAGGAAAGCACATGAAAACCTGATGAACTTTTGGAGGGTGCTTTGAAGGAACATCTGATTTCAGATGCAGAAAAAAAAATTACCACATAGCTATACACATGATGATTTCACTTTTAGATTGTTCTACAAGCTTTGTCACTTGCAGTTTAGTATGTGGAGGATATGGTGATTCTTCTGATCAAAATTATAGTGAACAATTTTTAAAGCAAAATATACCAGGTCTGAATCTTCTGATTCTTTTAAAGTTTTCATTTCATAGTAGTAAATAAATAAAAAAGGACCTTTGAATACATTTGAAGACAATGGTAAAGAATGCATATTTGATACATACAAGTCTTACTTTTAAAAAAGTTTTAATAAGTTGACTAGAGCCAACATAAAGATGACATGAGCTCTGGTTAGGATAAACATAATATATTACAATTTTAAAGGTTCTTCCAAACTGTATTATAATGTAAATTGTCATAACAGAGACTTCAAAAGCAAGGCACCTTCTGTCTAATGCAATTACCTTGTGGAACTCCTCGGAAAAGCATTAGGCTATTAAGAGTATGCAAAGTCCCTGGCAGATAGGCATAAAAGAAAAATATACATTTTCTTCAGTTTTGAAAATAAATGTAATGTATTCATAGCTTCAATAAATGGAGCTAATCTATTTTAACATCAGTATCATCCATTGACAAGCAAGACTACTGTATTTAAGAAAATTCATTCCAGCTCCTCCACCACATATTTAACTTAATCAATACTTGGGACATTGTAATTAGCTTATGTTTACACAGCACTCTGAAGATGTGAACTGCTAAGTGACAACTAATGATGAGGCTTAAGCAGCATTCATCAGCTTTGTGTGAATTCACAAACAAACAAGCAGCTCTTGAAAGTATTAATACAGATCACTATTAAATATCTAATTCTATTCATTTTAAGAGATTGTCCATAAAGCTTTTGAAACATGCAATTTACTTGTACAATACCAGCTTTTAAAAATCTAGCAGTATTGCAATTCTACCATAGCTTTCATTGTTACTGTTTCTGTTGAAATTATATATCCTATTTACACATCAGGAACTACAGCATTTAGTTAATACTGAAAATGAGTGCCAATTCATTTGAAAAGTGGCTTCAAATGGGCACCTCAGTCTGCAGCCCTTTTTGAATTATAATTCACACTCTTTTTACTTAAAGAACAATAACTTAAAAGACTTAATGTTCATTTGTACAGTCTGGAACTTGTCCCAGAAACTATGGTGCAATCTATGAGTAAAACTGCTGAAGATCATTGATGATGTAGATCTGCAAATGAGGGACTACTTCCTGCAACTTTCTTGCAGCTTTTATTCATTAAAATCGAATCAAGGCCACATAAAAAGAGAGAGGCAACAAGATATTGAATCAAATAAAACACTTATTTTACTGGTGAAGAGTAGCAGGTTTTTTCTCAAATACCTCAATGCAAATGAAGAAAGGAAACAACACTGTACAAAGACTTACAAAACTAGCACTGAACAAAGCACTGAAAAGAAAAATTCAGTGAAGGGAAGGTTTTCATTGCATGGAAACACATTAAAGTGATATAATTAACAATTAAGCTTACAAATGTCTGTGACTTAACAAATTCCTAGTTTGAAGCACCTGATGATTTAAGGAGAAACACCGTTACCTTATTTTTCACTGCACAAAAATAAGCATGTATTCCAACTATACACAAACTTTCAATAACTGTCTGTAACCTCAAAAATCTTATCTAAATTTGTGATAACATTCCTGCATTAGAATTTAAAAAGTCAATGAAAGGCAGTAAAAATACAGAATTCAGAGAAAGACTAAGAGAATTATTGTAACTTCACAAACTCTGAAGCTGCTTTTTTTACAAAGTACCACAGGAATTTAAGAGTATGGTAGATCGATTCAGACTCTTTAAACCAGACATTTCTTAATTGGTCATTCTGAGAAAAATTACTCTTCTATATTAAAAGTAAGCAATTGTACAGTTGAAACTGTTGTTTCATTTAATAAAATCCTTGAGAAACACTCCCACTTGCTAGCTCACTGCATATGTAATTTAACAGAACAAATATGTTAGTCTTCTATTTCAGTAGAAAAGGGCAAAGATGAAGGCTTGTACATTTTTATTGTGCAATTAAGACATGATCTACATGAATTTCAGGACAGGAACACTCCCATCCTGCTTTCAGAAATCAAACTCTAATTGTAAGGTCTTGGGAGTTTTTTGTGATCACTGCAGCAAAGGATATAACACAGATCAGTTCCAAGTAACTGGCCTTTCATTAGGAATCACTTAGGACTGGACCGAATTATGAAAGCTCTCTGGGTAACACTTTTTGGACAAGTGTAGGTACTGCAAAATAAGCAACACTTTATTTATCGATCATTTGTTATACTTGGTTTACAATATGAGCACTAGTGGGAAATAATTCACTGTATCTAAAAGTTAAAGGGAAGAAACAAGAAGATGTTTCCTCAAAAAGTGAATCCTGGCTGTTGTGACTATACCTATGGTTGAGTCTGGCCAGTAAAAGGAAGTCAAAGCATGAAAGATCATTTGATCAACACAACCCTTTTTTAAGACACAGTTCAAGTCAGATATGAGCAGTTCAAGAGTTCAAATGTTAGTGAGTACATCATATTGAATACATTAGTCTTATGTATCAGCAAAACTGTGACACTAGCAGCAAATCAAAATAGTCTATGAGTTTACTTTTTTTTAGTGGAAGAATATGAAGTTACAGTTCTACTGGACTCTACTGAGCAAATAGAAGATTGGAACATAGATGAAAGAGGTAGTATTTACAACTGCTGTCAATTTGCTGAGCAGCTCCAGGTAATGCACTTTCATTTTCCACACTTCTAGGAAAATACATATCATTAGTTTCCTGCACTTGCCACAGCACTTCAACAAACTGATGGAAAGTCCTGCATAAAAGAAAAATCTTACAAGCTTGTGGATGCAATTCAGTACTGAGATCTTAAAGGGTACAAAACCTGTAATTCCACGTAAGAGGGATTTAAAGGATTTATATCAGTTGGTATTTTCCTGCTCTGGGTCTATCTACCAAGACAAAGTTGAATCCACCCATACCTGTACAAGCAACTCAGGTGGCAGTAACTTTTCACTGTTTTTCTGTCAGAAGTAGCCCTGACTAGAACAATTAAAAATTCTTCTGCTTGTTGGTTATAGTAGAATTTCCAAATATGTCCTTCAGATATAGTCCACAGCTTTTCTCCTTACCTTCTCTACCAGAAAAAAATATTCTTTCCCACCCATTTCCAGGATTAAGAGTTCAGAGTTTGGGAAAGCACTCTTTTCCCTTTCATTTTGTCTTTAAGAACACAAGCTAATTAATTTGTCTTTATATTTAACCTTCTAGATGCCCAACAGACACCAAGTTCTGAGTTCTCTCTAAGCACACATCCATTTTCTGAACTGCTGATATGGACAAATGATGTTGATCAGAAATCTCCAGATTGACTTACATGACTTTTACTCTGGAGGAATAATCAAACTGCCTAAGCACAGGCATTGAGTGCCATCGGTGTCTAGTGTCATTGTGCCATCTACAGTGTCTGGACAGCTGAGTCCACAGATCCGTTTCACTAATGCTGGACATCCAAGTACAGAAGAAGGTGCAAAGGTCCTTAAATGTCTTCTGGTACCTGCTTTAACAGGAACAATGCAACATTTACGGACAACCTGGGCCAGACCTCTAGGATGACTCACAGAACTTCAGCCCCAAGTCTGTGTCCATGCTCCTGCTGTTCATTCTTTTTTCAAGACACTTCTGTTTTTATCCAGTCTCTGTATATTACAGCAACAATGACACCACTACCCTCTTTCCAAACTCCTCTGAACAAAGCATACATGGTTGGGGGGGTTCTTTCAGATCTATCCTTTTGGAAGGAGTTTACCCTCCATGAAAACTTCAACAGAACTTCTCTAACTGCTGCTTCACAAAGTTCCCACACAGAACCTCTCAGCTTCAAATGCTCTTTTCTGACCCCAGATGCTAGAAGCCCTTGTATTTTTTCTGACTCTGTTTAACAGTGTATAAAAAGTCAACTTTTTGTTTACTTGTGAATCTATTCTAATAATAGATTAAGAGGACCCAGTTTAGAAGATGAGAGTTTGCAACATCGGCCTCTACCAGGTTACATCCTGTTATCATTTCCTGCTACAACCCATTATATGAGAAAAATGGGTCAAACTACAGAGCATCAGAAGCATCTTCATTTAGAAGTTAAGCATGGACAGTAGCAATGCAAGCTTCCCTTGTGTTTGTAATGAACAGAACTAGACCTAGAATGGTAAAGGTAGTCTTCTATGCGAGCTAGTTAAGTCACCAACTAACCTGTTGAAGCAATCACAAGATTCTAATTTATTCTAGCAGACTTTTGGGCTATATATATACAACCATACTACAGGAGACTTACTAGTTTGTTACAGCTTGAAGACAGAAAACCTCATGTTTGGTATAATTCCCACTGACACCAATATTTTTATTTTGGTTATTTTTGTGATTTTTTCCCCACAGACACCAACATTACCAGGAGGCTTTTCTACTTTATTTTGCATACAGTTAGAACTAGACTTAAGTAATCTCTTAAACAGACTAAGCATTAAGATCTTAACACAGAAAGTTAGATGATATAAAAATACAAAGGTTTTATTATAATTACTGTTCACCCTACACTTTTTAGAATGCCTTCATTTATTGACCCTATAAAATGAGGACTTCTATAGAGAAAAACATGATGATGTTCAGTGTACTGAACTGTACAAAAGTTGTACCATTAAGAGGTATTAGACATGAGAGAATATGAAATGAAATGGAAAGATGAACTAAATAGTGAGGAAACGATGAGGAGGCACAGAGACTTCTTGTAAAGTAGTGAAATAGAACTAGTCAAAGACAATTTTTACACACACAAAAACAGAAGAGGTGGGAGGGTAGCCTACTTAACTGCACTGAGGGAAAGGAAGTGAAAACCAGGCACGAGTAACGAGCTTCTGTTATGAGCAATACACTAAGTGCCAAGTGTACACAGACGAAAGGCTAGTTTCAAGTTCTTAATGTAAAAAAAAAGAATCTTACTCATCTACAACTTGGAAGGAAAATCCAAAAAGAAATATCAATTATCCTTTTTTAAAAAAGCCTTTTTTAACAAAAATATATGGTTACTTGGGCCACAGTGTAATAAGAAGCTCCTCAAAAGCAACTTGTCACTCAATCACTGCCAAATTCTGATAAACTCAGTGCACCACAGAGAAGATGCAGTTATTAAAAACATGTTGAATGTTAGTTCAATAACAATAAGAACTGTACAGTAGATGGTTCTAGGAGAGATATTCAGCTATACTACTTCTCATTGAGTTATAAGCTCAAAGTCCTAACTGGTATCTTTTGTAACTTTAACCAGTATGGTAGACAACTGATATCAAAATGTATGAAATAAAATTGATTTAAGTAAATTCTAGCACAAAGCTTTTAATGGTGGAGGAAGAAAAAAAAAAGTAAATCAAAATGAGAATAAAGCCAGTACAATTGTAACTATCAAAAATTATATGAATAATTCAACTTACTCTTTTACTGAGGCAGATAACTGGCCACATACTACAACCTAAAGTGCAGCAGCAGCAAAGGCATCCACATAGTAGCCATCGTACATTAACTGGAAGATTCTTCTTAAGACAACTGTTAACTCTACTGATGCTGGCTTTAAATTCTTCAGGTGCAACCTACAATGAAAAAAAAGAACAAAAAACAAACTAGTACACCAGCAGTGAGATTTATTACTTTTATAGTGGTCTATACTTGGAACATCTGTTTTTGTAATAAAATCTTAACTCCAATTTCAAGCTCCCATTCAAAGATACTCACCTTTCCAGTTAAAGATGAAGGAAATTCTGCTTCAAATTTGTTGCTTAGTCCAAACCTGCAAAAACAAAGTTAAGATTGTACCAAAATTATAAATAACCCTAATCCATGCCACAAATTACAAGCACCTCATTATACTTTCAGTGTCTGTATCAGCAACAGCATTCATTTCAGGGAAGTAATACTCATTAGTAAAATTCCTAAAATTATCCTAACAGACAAAAGCACACCACTGTACACAGACTGAAATCCATCTTGCCTAGAGTCTCTTCTCATAGTTCTCTTGATACTGTTGACTCTTCCCCAAACTCAGCGAAACATATAAGCAATAGTGGAAAGTGAGGAAAATAAAGTACTTATGGGGAAAGGGGAAGTAAGTTAAGGGCACAATTTGAATCACCTCCCTCCTGCACCAACATAGATGCATCTTGAAGAAAAGCTCATCCAGTGCTAAATAACTGTTCTAAGCTTAAAAAATCAAATCAACACCAGCTTGTTTTTCAGAAAAGAAATACATAGTAAGTTTCAAACCACAAAATACTGTGTAACAAAACCTGGGTTAAATGATAACTAATTTTAAAGAAACATACTAACTATGAATGTAAAGCTATGAAGCAGTTTGAAATGAGCTAGAGTTATTGAATCTTCTGGGTTTCACAAGATCTAAAGATAGAAGAGTTTCAGCTTTTCTATCTAAAAAATGTTTTCTACCTTATAGTTGCCTGGTTGATTCATGAATGGATGAACCTCAAAGAAAATCTGAATGTTTTCTGGCATCTGGACTGGGCTATAACTTCTAATAGGAACTATACAGACTAAAAAGTCATGAATAAAACTGTATGACTGGCTAGTCATTTGGTAAACAGCAGTCAGTGGAAAATATAAGTTGTAATTAACAAGCCTCTGACTATAAACCAGAGCAGTCTTACTATCAGATACTACAAACAACACAAATCAGAAACTAAACTGCTCAAGACTTGCATATTGGCAGTCCAGCCGTAGAAACGTAGCATGATTGTGTTGAAAGGGATCAAAGGTCATCTATTCCAACCTTTCTGTCATTACATCAGGTTCCTCAAAGCTGCATCCAACTGGACTTTAAATACCTGTAATGATGGTGCATCTACAGCTTCTCTGAGCAACCCATTCCAGTGTTTCACCACTCATCACAGAAAGTGTCTTTTTTATATACAAGCTAAATCTATGCTTTTTCTGTTTAAGATCATTGCCCATTGTCCTGTCATTACAGGACATGGTAAAGTCTCTCTCCATCTTTCTTATAAGCCTCCTTTGTATATTGAAAGGCCACAACACGATCTTTCCAGAGACCTTATTTACACATAAGTTATCTCTCAGCTCTGCAACTTCTATAAATCTCTCAAAACTGGTGGAATAACAAAGGAAAATTGTTGACCAGAGAAACATATGGCGACCAAGCATTACCACTTCGACACAGAACAAAGAAAACTTATACTTACTGGAAACATAGCTCTACCATTGAAAATCCTGTTGACTACTCCAACACAGGAGGAAC
Organism: Lepidothrix coronata; assembly: GCF_001604755.1. Lineage (NCBI taxonomy): Eukaryota > Metazoa > Chordata > Aves > Passeriformes > Pipridae > Lepidothrix > Lepidothrix coronata. The sequence continues at coordinate 6,616,803 of NW_016690180.1, read as the reverse complement.
ATCGACCCTTTCCCCAAACTGCTGAGTGAAACTAAGTGCTGAGGCAAAAGTTATGTAAATGTCAGAAAGTGTCATGCCCTATCAGTTAAGCTTTTTAAAACTGCCAGTAAATTGAAATGGAAACCAAAGTCTGAAAAAAATCCCTTGGACCCACACACATTCAGAAGCAGCCAAAGCAGCTCGTGCTGCAAGAACCAAAATGAAGCTGAGCCCCTGACCAAGAGATGAGACAGAATTTCAGCTGTCCCTCTACCCAGAATACTAAGGAAGCCCTTGACTCTGAGGTATGAGCAAGTAAGTTACAGGCACAAGAAAGCCTCCTTGTTCTCAGTTAAGTCATGAAAAGATGTAATTGCAAGGAAAACACTCCTCAGCTTCATGCCGAAGGACAGAAACAAAGCGGTTTGTTTTGTGAACATATGATCCAAAAGTACTCAAATACTGACAGCTCCATTAAACACAAACAAATATTCATGAAGATCGTAAAAGCCATGCCTAGCAAAGGCACCTCTACTGGAAAACCCTGAAATTGCAAACACTGAGGCAGAGTAAAGCACAGAAACTTCCAACTAGTGCTGTTACACTTGGTGGAAGTTATAAGCAAATAGACTAAGAGTTGCTCCTTGAGGCTTGTGGCAATGTTGAATACATGGTGGGACAGTGAAACTGAAGCTAACTCTACCAGCGTAATTCTGAGCTTTCCCCATTACAGTTTGTCACCATACACAGGTAGCAAAAAAGGGTGACTCTATACATTAAAAGCAAACCATACCATACATTGTAAGTAGTTATGTGATCTCAGAATTGTCACTCTTGACTGCAAGCTGCAATTTGGAAACAAAGATATTAGAAACCTCACAGAACACTACTACACGTTCACCACAAAGACTTAACAGTTCTGATAAAAAAAGCAGAAAAAGTATGTCTCAAAATCAAACACTGGAAATCAATATTTTGGAGATGCATTTCCTCAGACAACTGTCCTACTATAGCACCAGATTTCTTATGTGCAATACTGCATCTCCAGTGACACGCACTCTTCTCTGCTTGCTCTATGCCTTTCCCACTCTACATTGTGTCTTCAACAGATCCATGCTCACCTCATGCATGAGTACTTCTTTTAACCTTCCTGGACCTGAAAAAGTGTTTCTTGAACATGACTCTACTTGAAAGGTTCAGATGAGTTCCTGCCCTTATGTACAGTGGAGAAAGAAATGGTAAGAGGTGGAAACTTCAAAGTACAGAAGTTTACAGTGCAGGACACAGCCAATTTGTAACCTTTTTCAGCTTGCAGTTCAGATCTTTCTCACACAAAAGAACTGATACATGCTATCCTCTTCCTCTTTGTCCTCTCTTATGGGGACACTAAACCATTTTTTTCATTGCTCTCAACTTTAAGTTCACATGTTCCCAACCCTTACAAAATAAATACATATTCCACAAATCTTAACACACTCCATTACTCTCACATAGCCCTGCTTTCACCCATATGTCCTTGATAGAGCGTAAGGTTGAAACTGCAGTTTAACATTAAAGAAACTGACTTGGGTGAAAATATCTTTTGCGAGGTTTTTTTCCCCCTACAAAAAGGTATCTTGCATCAAAACACAAGGTGCTGTAACAACTAACAGCATAGAAAGGCATTCATCAGCACAACACAACAGCTTTCCATCATTCCAACACTGCAAGAGACTAAGAAATTCAGTATTAGCAGTTAATGCAGTCTGCTATATATAAGGCTCACTGGTCAAGGAACAGGAAAACAATCACTGAAAAACATAAATATTGTCTTCATGATTTCAAACTCATCATGTACTTCCCTTCCTACCACATCATGATTTTAGAAACAAGTGTGAAATACCTTGGACTTTCAGTTCAATTGTAAGTAAGGATCTATATTTTCTCAGTTTTCAAGTTTCTTGCCATTAGAAGAGATTACCTCACATTACCAGAAATTAGATTAAATGTTACTACTGTCTACCAAGCTACCTAAACTCTGCTGGTGTGAAAACAGTTTAACTGAATATTTATAAAATAATGTTAGAAAAAAAATTAGTACTGTCTGCAGCATGCTCCAAACAGTGAGTTTAAGGAGAAAACTCTTAGTGCTAACCAAAAGCCCCACATCCTGCAAAGGCAAAGCCTTTGTATGTTTTATTTGGATAATATTTACCTGCTTTCCTTTAATTGCTTTTAACTACTCTGCTTAGAAAATACTCTGACACACTTCCATTCTCTGTTGGATGAAATCAAGTAATGGTAAATGTCTTTCTGATGCTAATCTGTAGTCATGGAATTGACATATTTCAAACTCAACATTATGACTCTTATGTGAGATCAGAGAGGATATAACAACAGACTATGAAAAGAGGGCTTCTGTTTAAATATACACATCGCAGAAGCAGTCAGCAACTCTTCAATCTGCAGAGCTAGGGACAGATCAATCCAGTATCTGCTTAACTGCAGATAATTTTTGTCAGACCTTCAAAACGTATACATGCTTTTATACTGGCAAGACTAATTCATCATGTTCATAAGGACTTGACCTATCCCTTATATCCACCAAGTGAATGTTCTAACAGGGATCTAACTGTTAATAATAAGTTTCTGGATCAATGACAAAAAAAGTTATAGGCTCTACAGAGCTAAAAGTGGTTGATGCTATTTAGTGAACTGTTGACACCTGGCACAGTAAAGAAAACAGATGAAGATCATTTGCCTAATTTTGGAGGCACATGTACATATTTCATTGCTCATCCAAAACCTAGAGAACAAGTATTTTAAGGAAGATCTTAAAGTAATAAGCTAGTAACCACTAATGAACAATTAATGAAGTAGCCATCCTTCAACCACAATGTCCTTAACTACTCACAGCTAACACTTCACAAGCTTCCCCAGCATTCCACTAGCGGGCCTTCATCTTGTCTTGCACAACTTAACCTTTGAGTATTAGAGATGAAACCAATGTTTGCCTCTGTTTCACTTCTTTATAGTCTTCATTTGCGAGTATGAAAACTATCTAATTGTGGTTTTGTTCTGTTTTCCAGAAACAGGCTAAGGCTACTGGCTTATTTTCAGTGAATCACTGGTACAACTTCTGTTCACAATAAACAGTCATAAGCTGAACACACTGACTTCACGCTTCTGTTCCTTCACAGGGCCTCCTCGGCCTCCTGCCCCATCTATGTTCTTTCAGCTCTCCAAATCTCTCTCAGTCTATCCATGACTTACATCCTCTTTTTAATCAGAGAGCTAACTGTCCTGTCTGGCTATTAGTATTCATGCCAACCAGATATTAAAGCAGCAATGTACCCAAGTGCCACAAAACTACTCTAAATTTAACCCTGGATTTCTGGGCAGGTCAGTATCTGAAAATCAGTATTTATGGGACTCAGAGCAACAGACTACAATCCCTTCAACTTTTATGTCTCTATTCCCAGACTAGTCCTGCTGAACACTGAACGCTAAAAAAGAAAAAGTTTGCGCTACTGAGTCTTGTCTCCAGCTTGATATTTCAGCTTCTGATAGTATACCTCATAACTGACAACAACTACACTTCAACTGATTGAAGGAAAGATATCCTCATCTGTTACATTATGGAAAAGTACTACACGAGCTGGTCACTCGCTGCTTGACTGTCAGAGATACCAAACATTCACAAATCAAAACTAAAGTTGCTCCCATGGTAAACACAGTGAAACAACATATATCAATCACAGCTTCACATAATTTTACATGTACCTATCTAACTGATGCGTCTTCTTTGTTAAAGCCCTCAGAGCTATATTAGCGGCCACATGTTAAACGGGAGTGGGAAACAGGTAGATAAATAACCCTAAGCAATAGTCCAGCCAGTCATGTGCTGGCACATACCTGTTATACACAGGAACACAGGCACCTGACTTCCTGACAGCTCATCATTTTGGACAAATACTTCACATTCCTCCGCCAGTCACAGCCCATGCCAGCCTTGTTTCCTCAGCGCCTGGGTGGAGGTTTGCACCCGCTTGCGAGTCCCAGGCGGCTCCAGCTGCCCGGCAGGGCCGAGAAGAGCCCCCTCGCAGCACCACGGCCGCCGGGGAAGGGCAGCAGTCCCGGCCTGGCGCTCCCCCCGCCTGCCCCCGACTCGCCCCGAGTTGTCCCCGCGGGCTCGGAGCCCCCGGCCGCCCCCGTCCCGCCGCCCGGGCCTCCTCCACCGCCCGCCCCGGCCACGCAGGCCCCGGCGCGGCCCTTACACGGTGACATGGCCGGAGCCGCGCACCACCACCGGGTCGGGGGAGTACTTGAGGAGCTGCTCCTCCAGTGCCCGCTCCTCGTCCTCCTCCTCCTCGTAGATCTCATCAAAGTCCGCCATGGCCGGGCCGGGGCGTCCGCTGAGACAGAGGAACCGGGGCGACGCGACGGGAGCCGGCCGCGGAGGCGGGTGGGAGGGGGCGGGCGGGGCGCCCCGGGGCCGGGCCGGGCCGGGCGGCGAGGCCGCGGCGGGGCTGGAGCGGCGGCGGCTCCGGGCGGGGAAGCGCCCGACACCCTCCGCGGGGGGAGGGGCGGGGCGGGGCAGGAACAACAACAACAACATCCGGCCGCGCGCCCCGCCCCGCCCCCCGCCGCGCGGGGCGTGTCCGCGAGGGGCGGGGGGTCCGGGAAGGGTGGGCGAGTCCTCGGCCCCAGGGATTTGCGCTGCTCGAGTTCCACAGACTCAGACTGGGTCAGGTTGGAAGGGAGCCCAGCGGGTCATCTGGCCCAGCCTCCTGCTCAAGCAGGGTCATCCTAGAGCAGGATTGCATCGAGATGGTTCTTGAATGTGAGGGAGACTCCACAACCTTTCCGGGCAATCTGTTCCAGTGATTGTTACCCGCACAGTAAAGAAGTTCCTCCTTGTATTCAGGTGGAACTTCCTGTGCATCGGGTTCTTCCCGTTGCCTCTTGTCCTGTTGCTTGGCACCACCGAGCAGACTCTTGACACCCTCCCTTCAGCCACTTACAGACATTGATGAGGTCCCCTCTCCTATCTCTTCTCAAGGCTGAACAGGCCCACCTCTCTCAGCCTTTTCTCGTAAGAGAGATGCTCCAATACCTTAATCATCTTTGTCACCCTCCACTGGGCCCACTCCAGGAGCTCCATGTCTGTCTTGTCCTGAGGAGCCCAGAACTGGACACAGCTCTCCACAGATGGGGCCTTCAGGGTTGAGCAGAGGGGCAGGATCACCTCCCTCAGCCTGCTGGCAGTGCTCTTCTTAATGCATCCCAGGATACCATTGGCCTTCTTGGCCACAAGAGCACAAGGGTTTAGCCCCTTTTTGGGTCTTCATGAAGTCAACCAAGGGCTTTGGATACCTGCTGTGAGCTAAGGGATTGCCCATTGGGCCCTCTGACCTAGTGGAGGGGAATGTGGGGGAAGTGGCCCTTGCCACAGCCAGTCTGCTCACACAAGGTTTGGGACCAGGTGTCTCCATGTCCCTTGGTGCTGTCAGTGCCTCCGTCTGCCATTCCTGCAGCAGCCTTGCAGCCCTCCATGGTAGGCACCATGCCAAGGCCACTGTTTGCATGGAGTGCAATGAACAATGAAATTGCAGAGGAACAGCCCCTTTAAGACTACATAGATGAAAGCTAACCAGAAAACCCTAAAAATGGTGGAGACTTTTGTTCTCTCTCTCTGGTTTTGTTATTTGTCAAAACCAAAACTTAAAGCCTGGAAAACCAGAGTGAGCATAATAGCCTTAGCAACAAGTAGGCCGTCAGCTGTTGTAACAACAGCAGAAGGCAGTGCTGACAGGGGATTCAGTAGTAGCAGGAAAACATTTTAAAAAGGGAGAGCAGATTTTTTTATTTTACAGAGTTGACTAGTGGATCATATACTTGCAGCAGTATTTAATGTATAATGTCAGAGGATTCAGCCCCAAACTGTCAAAAAACCAGGCAAATCTGCTTTTCATAGAATCATAGAATAGCCTGGGTTGAAAAGGACCTTAAAGATCATCTAGTTCTACTCCCGCTGCCATGGGCAGGGACACCTTCCACCAGACCAGGTTGCTCAAGGCCTTATCTGTCCTGGCCTTGAACATTTCCAGGGATGAGGCATCCACAACTTCTTTAGGCAACCTGTTACAATGTCTCACCACCCTCACAGTAAAGAATTTTCTCTCAATATCTAATCTTTCAGATTAAAGCCATTCCTCCTTGTCCTGTCACTACGTGTCCTTGTAGAAAGTCCCTCTCCATCTTTCTTGTAGGCTCCCTTCAGGTATCAGAAGGCTGCAATTAGGACACCCCGAAGCCTTCTTTTCTCCAGCCTGAACAATCCCAATTCTCTTGGTCTTTCCTCACAGCAGAGGTGCTCCATCTCTCTAATCAACTTAATGGCCCTCCTCTGAACTTGTTCCAACACCTCAGTGTCCTTCCTGTGCTGGGGACCCCAGACATGGATGCAGCACTGCAGGTGAATTCTCATAAGACTGGAATAATGGGGCAGAATCACCTCCCTGGACCTGCTGCCTCCACTGCTTTGGATGCAGCCCAGGATACAATTGGCTTTCTGGGCTGCAAGTGCACAATCCTGGGTCACGTCCAGCCTCTCATCCACCAGCACCCTCAAGCCCTTCTCAGTAGGGCTGCTCTCAATCCATTCATGTCCCAGCCTGTGTTGGTACTAGGGGTTGCCCTGGCCCAGGTGCAGCACTTTGTACTTGGTCTTGTTAAACCTCGTGAGATTCCCATGGGCCCACTTCTCGAACTTGTCCAGGTCCCTCTGGATGGCATCCTATCCTTCAGGTGCGGCAACCACACTACTCACCTTCGTGTCATCTGCATGTTTGCCAAGGGTGCACTCAAACCCTTCATCTATGTCATTAATGAAGATATTAAATAACAGTGGTTCCCGTAAGGACGTCTGAGGGACATCACTTGTCACTGATGTCCGTCGGGACTCTGAGCCATTGACCACTACCCTCTGAATGCGACCATCCACCCACTTTCTTATACATCTAACAGTCCACCCCTTAAATTCATCTGTCTCAAATTTAAAAAGAAAGATATCATGGGGAACCCGTCAAAGGCTTTAAAAGTCCATATAAATGACATCTGTAGCCCTCCCCTTGTCCACTTTCATCAGTGTGAAGGGAATTCTACATTCCCCTTTTCTTTCCTAGTACTTTACTTCATATATCTTAATTACAATAGCCTCTTTCTCACATTAGATCATTTTTCTTCTGAAACCTGCAGTTCTTTTTTCCTGTCTTGTTACGGTATATCAGAGAATCATAGAATGGTTGGGTTGGAAGGGACCTTAGCGATCATCTAGTTCCAGTCCCCCTGCTACGGAGCAGGGAACCTTCCATGAGACCCGATTGCTCAAAGACCCATCCAACCTGGCCTTGAACACTTTCAAGGATCGGGTATCCACAACTTCTCTGGGTAACCTGTTCCAGTGCCTCACCATCTTCACAGTAAAGAATTTCCTCCTAACATCTGATCTAAATCTACCCTGTTTTGATTTAAGGCCCCCTTCTATCACTACAGGGCCCAGGAAAAAGTCCCTCTTCAGACTTCTTGTAGGCTGCCTTTAGCTACTGCAAGACTGCTGTAAGGTCTCCCCAGAGCCTTCTCCAGGCTGAAAAACCCCAACTTTCTCAACCTGTCTTCAATGGAAAGGTGCTTATCCCTCCAGTCATCTTTGTGGCCCTCCTCTGGATTCGTAATACTGATCAGCTTATTTTCTGGAAGACTACATTGCCACTTACTCTCCATTATTCATAAAGATCCTCATGGTGTACTTCTCAGGAATACAGTCTGTACAAAGATATGATGGTGCTTATTGCTCTGTGTAAAAGCAGGATAGAAGCAGTTTGGTTGTGAGAGTATCCCTGACACTGTGCTGTAAAGGAAAAGGCAGCATCTTTTGCTGCTACACTGGAAAAGTGTGACAATATTTTTGTCATGAGCTACTTGTAACAGGTTTCGTTTGCCAAATAGCAGAATTCTACAGAATTACACAGAATTCCCCGTAGTAATAGTGTGCTTTCATACTAGTATGCTTACGTGTGGTTTTTCTTACCTGGTTACTGTTCTTAAAACATGTCTCACACGTAGAATTTGGATTTAACAGGACTGATGACTCACTCATTCTGTCTAACATTCCTGAAACTTAATACTGACAAAAACAAGAGAAACCCACTGATTTCAGTGAAGCTATGCCTCCTCGTGCTAGCTCACTTTACAGATTAATTTGGTAACCTGTTTTTTTTTAGATGCCTATTTCACAGTAGCATGCAGGTAATGAGAGTTAATACTGTGAAGCACTATGCTGGAAATCATGGAAATTACATTGGAGGGATGGGCTTACCTACATCACACTTGAGCCCTTGGAGCAGCGCTGCTTGGCATGACAAGCTTGGTTATCTGACTTGATGGATTTGAGATAAGACAAAAAGAAAGTCCCAGGACCCTTGAATAGTTCATTGCATTAGGTGTACATTACTCGCCTAACAAATGCAGTTCCATGGTCTGCAGTTTCGAGCTGTTCAGTATGAGGTAGCCTTTAACAGATGAAGAGCTGTGGCAGGTATGACATAGAAGTGCTAAGTTTCTAGGCTGAGTTGCCCATGATGTTTCAGCATGTATTCTGCAGCACCTGCTATGCTCAAAGTCTTCAGCACTGGTCTCATCAGTACTGGACCACTCTTAGAGGCAGCCAGTAAACTCATTTGGTGCAGCTGGTGTTCTACCACATACTGAATAAGGTGGGCCTCTCCTCTGTTTGAAGACGTATCATGTGAGTCATCACTTTCTTCACTGCCGATGCCTCCCTTCCATGCACCGGCCCTGCCACCTGCTACACACTCCTGAGTGCCTTCACATCATAGCATTTGCTTTGGACTGTTTTGGCATCTACTCTGACTCAAAGTGGTAGGACACCTTTCGCATTTATAGTGCATTGTCTTTTTTCTAGGAACAGGGAGGGTAGTGCCGGGCTTGTACTGATTGCCTTTTTAAGCCACCTACTCTCTTTATATATAGAAAAAGAAGGTAAACCTAAAGTCTAGCCTGAGGAGCACTGTGCTGCTGTTCCAGGCAGGAGTGCCCTCCATCCTCAGTGAATTTCCTTACTGCAGTGGGGGAGAATTGGTATCATGCACAGCTCTCTCTGACTGAGGTACTCGCTGTCCTCAGAGTTGTTCTGTAAGAACTGCGTACTGTAATCTAAAGGGAACTTTAAATCATCGTCAAGTTTCTTTTTATGTAGCCCTTTATTCCAGTTACCTCTCTCTTGCGATGTCTGCTTTATTTATTTTCCTCTCCTTTATTGTTTGTACCTCTCCTTTTCCTGTGTGCGTCTTTCCCAGCCCTCCCTTTGTCATTGCTTCTTTCCCCTGCTTCCCTCTAACATCTTCTCTGTTGTCACTCATCTCATTCCTCCCAGGATCTTCATCTTGTTTCTCCGTCTTTTCCTTTGTTAATTAGTACATTGTTGGACTTCTGAAGGAAACAGTTTTATGCAACAGGGCCTTAAAGAACAAGCAGCATGTGCAGAAGTAACCTTGTTCTTTGAACTCCTACCACCACTCAACGGCAAAGCAAAGCTGGTGGAAACAACTTCTCTTTTCCTGATTAATTAAGGGAAAAGAGGTAGTCAGAAGGAAATCAAGAGTGGGTGGTGATAGCAAGGGAAGGGGGCAAGCAGGAGAGGATAGGATGGTACAGCAGCCAGAGAAGGGAAGATAGAAATAATAGACACCACAGGGGGAGTTTAGCAAAGCTACAGGACTGTAGCAAACCTCCGAGGATACTCACAACAGGCTGTGCTTTGCTTGGTCTGCCCTAAGACCTCCTCCCACCTCAATCCCTTCCCTTGACACAGAGCCACAGAGTTTAATATCTCCAATTCATGTCATTTTTATTAGCTTTTTCCTTCTGTGTAGCAATTTATTTTGTTTTCCTTTTGGTCCAGCTTCCTATATTGTGTGAGGTTAATGAGAAGAGTTCAAAAGATACCTCTATATAGAAAATAGTATTTCTGAAAGACACCCTTTTTAAGTCATAAATACAGTACAGAAGGCATAGATTTCATGTAAAGAGAAAAGCTGATGCTTCTTTTTCAGAATTCCCTTAACATATAAAAAAAATGAAAAATAGAGTCCTTACAGTTTCAAGTCTGTTAAAACTCTGGATGGGTGCACTTGGATAGTCCTGCTCTTCCAAGGGCCACATGACAACATGATACTGAAGGCAGAATCTCCTAATACATAAAGAATTTGTGATATACTTGACTTAAAGACCTACTTGTGTTTCACACAGCCTACAGACAAGATAAACTCTTGGCTGTTTTTAGGCATGACATTGGGTTTTGGTTTTCTTGTAAGACTCACTGACATGTGAAATATGTATGGCCACTTGTTTCTTCACTTCCTGTCAGTACTAGAACCTAATATAGCAGAATCCTTGCTGCTTGGTTTTGCTTTTAATTTTGTTTGTTTTGTTTGGTTTTTTTTGGTTTTTTTCTATAATCAATTAAGTAGAAACACAAAAAAGTTTTTCATTTTGTTTGAGTTAAATCTAGCATTGAAATCAATGGGTTTTTTTCAGTGCTGAGGGTACAAAAGCTAAAGTCCACTAAAACAGAATATAAACAAAATCATATAAACATACAAAGAGAACGGCAAGTAGTAGGTTTTAGAGATATTTTTAAAAGAGCAAATGTACAAAAATGTTCAATCCTTTCTTCTGAAGATCATCTTTGAGAACAGGATCTGTTAGAAGTGCTGAAAACAGTATCAAGGAATACTGCGGGCTGAGTCCTCAGCTGGATGTGCTAGAGATACAGATGCTGTTACTTGGGTAAAGCTGTGGTCAACTTCTATTCTAGAAAAAACAACAATACAAACCCCAAACCAAAAAGGCCAATGACAAATGCAAGCCTCCTCTAGCTGCTGTTGAAGTGAAGAGTCATACTTCCCTGAAAGTCAGCAGGGATTTTAAATTAATGTCTTTATTTTAACTCGTTTCTTTGTTTTTCCATCTTTCAATGCCTCATCTTTTAGTTTATCTTTATCTTGAGGACAGTTATTTTCCTCTTGGTAAATATGACTGAATGACTAAGCTGTTTACTCACCATTTAAAAGAAACAGTGAGTGACTACTTAACTATTGTGGCTGGACTACAAATCTCAAAGTCACTGTAAAAAGAAGTAGCTTTCATATGATGAAATTTTTAAAATAAGATTTATAAATCTGTATTAAGGTGAAATGCCTTCATGTAACATATTTTAGAGAATTAGACAATGCCTCTGTCAATATTTTCTTGAGAATAGAAGTTGCAAAAGTTTTTATCCTGCTTAAAGGCAAATACCCTCCACTATGCCACCCACATGTACCAAATCTGTTGGAAAACTAGAACTATGTAGTCCTTTAGGACCAAGAACGTAATTCTTTGCCTGTCAGATTATTCTGACCAATTACATTATAATTACTTCCTCATTAGTTACTGTAACAAATGTTGATCTAAAGAGAAAGGGAAGGATGTCTTTAATTTAAAATCATCAAAACATGAACAATTGAGATTTCCACTGAACACTCTTATGTTCATTATTATTTGGGCAGCTAACATATTCATTCCTATAGCATATAAGCATAGAGAGATTTCTAGCACCAGACTCCTTCAGACATATCAATTTTATTTCCTTTTGAACGCTTTTAAAATAGCATCTTTTCTGCTTCTAAGTAGATATTTTTTCTCTCTGATAGTATGAGGCATGATCCTCAAAGCATGAAAAAACAGCTGTTCTTATTATGAGAAGTTGTTTAAAGCATGAAAAATTCACTTATAGTAGAATATATTAACTCCTAGAGCATGAAGTCCCTAAGGAAGGTAAAGAACAAATAACAATTCCAACCTCTGTGGTAAAGCATGAGAGAGGGGAATAATCTGCAACCTAAAAATAAACTTACTTTCCTTTCAGAACAAGAGAGACATTGGAAAGGACTTGTCTTTCTTCAGGATTCAGTTCCTTCTTTGAGTTAATTTTTGGCTGCTAGCAGTCTCACCCTAAGCATTGGCCTGATGTAGCAAAGTGAAAATCTCTGCTTTATCCAGTCACCATAGGAATGGTACAGTTTCTTGATGTGTATGTGAAGCAGCAGCAGAGGAAAGAATTGCACACCTGATTCAGAGGCACTTCATGATCAGATTCATTGCAGCTGGTTAGAGACATATGAGTAGAGTTGTTTCCTCCCCTCAAAGAGACTAGAGTATCAATTCCAACCTGCAGCAGAGAACTGAAGTTTGGGTAACGGATCTGTTTGTACACAATGGCCAGCTTGTACCAGAATGTCTTTGCAAGCAGGAGAATAACCTATGTAAATCCATACCCAGAAAGGAATAGGGAAGCTGTGTTATGCTTCCTTTGCCCAAGGAGTTATTAAAGTAAAATCAGATTCAGCAGACTCTTTGCAGTTCTTCAAGGTGCCTTATGAAGCACTGTTATATACTGCAAGATGCTGAAAAATACAAGATTTCGGGTCAAATCCTAGTTCCACAATTTTCTTGTTTTGGGACCTTGGACAAAATTGATTGTTTGAATCTGTAACTCTTTTCCATGGTGGGTAAATTACTGGCAGGACTCTTCATTGATTGGGAAGCTCCCAGGGTTTTTTTCCACTGGGTAATACCTTAACATACAAGTGTTGTTTCTGTGTGTCCATCTAGGAAGTGTGATCATGGCTTTTATTTTTATTTCTTTGGTATCCTTGAAAGACCTTTTGTAGCTCTGGAGAATGAGCTGACCTCTTTTGTTCCCCTAGCCTGAAGAAGGTCATATTTTGTTTAACTAACCTTTGAAAACACCACGCCAAATTCTACTCCCACTGCACCATTCAGAATAACTGCAGACTTATTCTTATGTCTCTGAACTAAAAGTAATATTTACCTAAAGCTTTCCACCTTCTGGCTTGTAACAAGTCTGTCTTAGTATGTCTGAGAGTGCAGACAGTAATACCTCTTAAACACTGTAGTGTTAATTATATTCTAGACACATAGGTGTTTTAATAGGAATATTAGTTCTTTGGCTCAGCTGAAGTGTAACAGAGAGAACCTGGACTGCTGAAGTGGAGATAGTTGTGTCTGAACTGCTCTTCAAAGTTTGGGCTCCTTTTTGCCTGATGTTTTTTTGTCTAGTCAATGTATAATAGTAATTATATTTTGTTTGCACAATAAAATTGTGACTTATACCATCTTCTGGAAGTTTAGGTTCTTTCTTCAGAGGCTCCATCCTGTTTTAGGTTATTTTTTTTTAATTTGTTTTAGTGTTGTTCTGGTTTTTTTCCTAGAGTAGTGCTCTAAACTTTACAAAATAATTTTCAAGACTTTCCATCATTCTCTTTCCATTAGATTTTGGCAAAACCTCAGCATTATAGCAGACTAAATAAGCTTCAAACTAATATACTTACACAAGATCATAAAACATGTGAAATTACTTTGTTCCTGATTTTTCAAAGCGAAAGCTTCAAATACAAGCTTGGACAATGTATTCATGATAAATAAGAAGAGGCAGGGTATGCAAAACTTTTTTATACATTGTTTTAATAAAAGCCTTTATTTTAGATTCATTTTGACATGCTCATATTGTGTTCTTCAAAATGTTACTTTCTTCATAGGAAAGCAAGAGGTGGGTTACCTCTAGGCTGTACTTCACTGAGACTCTGCTTCCTGAAACTTTTGGGTTTGTTTCTTTATATTAAATTGATGATACAAATACATATAAAAGGATGAATGTGATAAAGGGCTGCTTCCAGCTACAGGCATTAGAGATTTGTTTTCACATAACAGCTGCTTGGGCAAAGCTAAGATTATATTGTGAACAGAGAACTGGAGAAATAAGAGGATAGATTTATTTCTTGTACAGTTTTATAGACTGTATCAAAATCAGACAAATGTTTATTCTGACACACGAAAAATCTGACCATTTTGGTACATATGGCTTTTTTTACAGTTCTTAACATCAAATATAAAAAGGGAGAAAAAACCACAAACAAAACAACAGTTCCTGTTGGAACAGAGGCAGCATCCAGAACACTAATCAGGCTATGAATATGAAAGGTATGAGACAGAGGACAGGGAGGGTGCAGTAGAGTGCTGCTTCCAGATGTACTCTAGATGCTCTGTGAACCTTAGTTTTCAGGAATATAAATCCAGCATATTTCTTTGAAAACACATTCCCTCAAAAAATCAACAATTAAAAATTAAGTCAGTACTATGTCAAAATGGATATTAAGCAGTGTTTGTGTGTGTCTTCAGAAAAAAATCCTGTAACTTCAGGCACTGTTATATAACATCACAAATGTGTCACGTTTTCTCTTTAAACTATTTATGTTTCATATTCACATTGTTAAATCCCATCATGAATTCCAGAACTTAATTTCTCTCATACTTAGAAGGGTCTTTTTGCTTTTTTTCCAGGCTAAATTTCTACACAACCAGAGTATATCCACTTGTTCTTGTGGTGATACTCTTTTTTACACAGAGTAGCTCCTCTCTCTTGTGGATATTTACCTCACTGGTACAAGCAACAATCGTGTCCCCTCTCTCTGAGTCTTCTCTTCTCATAAGGTTCCATGTTGCTCTGTTCATTGGACATGCTCTGATTTAGTCTTTTCTGAGATGGACATGGAAAAGTGTCTGCTACCCCAGACAAGGTTTCTCCATGCACGGTGTCACGGACTTTGACCAGCTACATGGGTTTCCTCATGCATGATTGGCATCTTTCAGAGTCCATATGCACAGTATTTCTATCTCCTTAGTGAAATGCCCTTGCCTATTATGCTCTGTGATAACTGTCACTTGACCATACCATCGTCATGTATCATAAATATGGATTAATGTGTCCAGGTTCCTCAGTCACAATGTCAAGTTCAGCCATGGAGCTCCCAGCTTATATTGGTTTTGTCATTGCAGTTCTTCCAGTATGGCACTCCAGTCTTCACAGGTACTGACTTCAGTTCTTTCCTATGAATAGTGAAGTCCTATTGACTGTGGCAAGAAATCAAATTAAACAAAGTAGTTCAACTACTTCTTAGACTATCCTTGAGGAGCTCCATCATAACTGTATTCCTTTCTGCTTTCTGAGTCTTCAGGATTGATATCATCTCTCTTTAGATAATTCCTTCATCACTCTACAGTTCTTGAACTATCCTACCTCCATACTTTCATTACAGGAAAAAGGAAGAAGTTATAACCATTTTAATTTTTAGGTTGCATGAATTGAACTCAAAATTCATATGATTTTCTGGCTGTGAAATAGTTAGCTCCTACAATATGATTATACGTTTGATGGCATCTTCATTTTTTCTCATAAGCAACATTTAATGTCTGTACCTGTTAATCTGGCTTTAGAAAAAGTGGCACTTCCTCCGGTAGCAAATTCAAAAGACCGCTTTTTGGTCACTGTCAAGCCAAATGCTTTGACCTAAGCATGACACGTAAGGATCAAAATTCATGAGGGCTGAATTTCAAGGATAGAAATGGAGTAAGATGTTTAGTATTACGCAGAATCTCATGTTCTTTGTTATATTGGGACCTGTATTACCACAAAGTATCACTCTCATGTTGATTTGTGCGACATCACTTGGTAAAACCAAAACTGGAAGTGATTGGTGTGTTCTAGAGTCCACAGCAGCATTTTGAATCCTTGTTCTAATTCACATGACCTTGGGTTTTCCATCTCCCAGCTTAAATCTTCACTGAGGCTGCTGTAGGGGTTTAATTTTACCCCCTTTAAAGATACACCACTACAGCTTTCCCTCAT